>NC_037683.1:66330894-66585943 GCF_003255815.1 Theropithecus gelada | reverse complement strand
GAAAACCCCATTGTCTCAGCCCAAAATCTCCTTAAGCTGATAAGCAACTTCAGCAAAGTCTCAGGATACAAAATTAATGTGCAAAAATCACAAGCATTCTTATACACCAGTAACAGACAAATAGAGAGCCAAATCATGAATGAACTTCCATTCACAATTGCTTCAAAGAGAATAAAATACCTAGGAATCCAACTTACAAGGGATGTAAAGGACCTCTTCAAGGAGAACTACAAACCACTGCTCAGTGAAATAAAAGAGGACACAAACAAATGGAAGAACATACCATGCTCATGGATAGGAAGAATCAATATCGTGAAAATGGCCATACTGCCCAAGGTTATTTATAGATTCAATGCCATCCCCATCAAGCTACCAATGAGTTTCTTCACAGATTTGGAAAAAACTGCTTTAAAGTTCATATGGAACCAAAAAAGAGCCCGCATCTCCAAGACAATCCTAAGTCAAAAGAACAAAGCTGGAGGCATCACGCTACCTGACTTCAAAGTATACTACAAGGCTACAGTAACCAAAACAGCATGGTACTGGTACCAAAACAGAGATATAGACCAATGGAACAGAACAGAGTCCTCAGAAATAATACCACACATCTACAGCCATCTGATCTTTGACAAACCTGAGAGAAACAAGAAATGGGGAAAGGATTCCCTATTTAATAAATGGTGCTGGGAAAATTGGCTAGCCATAAGTAGAAAGCTGAAACTGGATCCTTTCCTTACTCCTTATACGAAAATTAATTCAAGATGGATTAGAGACTTAAATGTTAGACCTAATACCATAAAAACCCTAGAGGAAATCCTAGGTAGTACCATTCAGGACATAGGCATGGGCAAGGACTTCATGTCTAAAACACCAAAAGCAACAGCAGCAAAAGCCAAAATTGACAAATGGGATCTAATTAAACTAAAAAGCTTCTGCACAGCAAAAGAAACTACCATCAGAGTGAACAGGCAACCTACAGAATGGGAGAAAATTTTTGCAATCTACTCATCTGACAAAGGGCTAATATCCAGAACCTACAAAGAACTCAAACAAATTTACAAGAAAAAAACAAACAACCCCATCAAAAAGTGGGCAAAGGATATGAACAGACATTTCTCAAAAGAAGACATTCATACAGCCAACAGACACATGAAAAAATGCTCATCATCACTGGCCATCAGAGAAATGCAAATCAAAACCACAATGAGATACCATCTCAAGAATGGCAATCATTCAAAAGTCAGGAAACAACAGGTGCTGGAGAGGATGTGGAGAAATAGGAACACTTTTACACTGTTGGTGGGATTGTAAACTAGTTCAACCATATGGAAAACAGTATGGCGATTCCTCAAGGATCTAGAACTAGATGTACCATATGACCCAGCCATCCCATTACTGGGGATATACCCAAAGGATTATAAATCATGCTGCTATAAACACACATGCACACGTATGTTCATTGCGGCACTATTCACAATAGCAAAGACTTGGAATCAACCCAAATGTCCATCAGTGACAGACTGGATTAAGAAAATGTGGCACATATACACCATGGAATACTATGCAGCCATAAAAAAGGATGAGTTTGTGTCCTTTGTAGGGACATGGATGCAGCTGGAAACCATCATTCTTAGCAAACTATCACAAGAACAGAAAACCAAACACCGCATGTTCTCACTCATAGGTGGGAACTGAACAATGAGATCACTTGGACTCGGGAAGGGGGACATCACACACCGGGGCCTATTATGTGGAGGGGGGAGTGGGGAGGGATTGCATTGGGAGTTATACCTGATGTAAATGACGAGTTGATGGGTGCAGCACAGCAACATGGCACAAGTATACATATGTAACAAACCTGCAAGTTATGCACACGTACCCTAGAACTTAAGGTATAATAATAATAATAATAGTAATAATAATAATAAAGAATTTGGGAAAGAGAGAGAGAAGAAGAAGAAGAAGATAAAAGAAGAGGAACACAGGATAATTCCACTTATGAATGAGGAAAATAAGGTGTTAAGTATAGCCCAAAAACAAGAATGGCTGGATGACCTCTTGAAGACCCCAGTCCTGTGGTATCAAATGCACTGCCTCGGTGCTCTCCAGTATATTTCCTGTGCCTAAGGAAGAATCCAGGAAGTTCATTGACTATGGAGGTCAAAGTTAAGGAGTCCAAGAATTCTGCAGCATTGCCAAGAACCTCAGAGATTATTGATGATTTTTTAGGATGAGTGAGCAACTTCATGAAGGAGAGAGGAAAACAAAATGCTTTGGTGAAAACTGAAGCTTTTTCGAAGCAGTTCTGCAAATTTTTGGATTCATTTCCCATTCAGTTTGGGATTTAATTTTAACCTACCTACAAGTTAATAAGGTAGCCCAATGTTGTTTCATGGATGCTGGCAGGAGACATAGGACCTCTAGTTTAGAGACAAAAGACTTTGTTGCTCATGGTACAGCAAACAGCCAAAACATCAATAGTTTGTGTCAATTCCACTTGCCCTCCAATTCTCACATGTCCTGCACAGAGTAGACTGCTCTATAGGAGAGGAACACTGAGCTTGAGGGGCTCAACATTTCATAGCAAGCAATAAGCAAGGTGACTCTTTGTCCCAGAGAAAGACATTGCTTCATCCCTCAAGGTTGCCCACTGCAAACACAACCTTGGGAAATGGTCTGGGTGCAAAGCATCGTTGGCCTTGCATTCTTGGCATACTCAGCAAAATGTGTAGGAGTGTGAGATACCTATGTGACAATGTCCCTCCCATTATTTTCTCTTATCTCATTCTCTTGCCTAACCCTCCTCCCCTTCCTGAAACCATGGGGAGATGGAAATTCTAGTATGTGGGCTCAGATCCTTCCCATAGCCTAGCTCATCACACCTTTGAGGTCTGTGGCCTGAGAAGAATGCCCCCCACTCAGGAATTCTTATACCATTTCAGATTCTGAGAAATAAATGTCATCATCTCCGTAATCTCTTCTATGAGCACCCAGGAAGTAAGTGGGCTGTTCCTGCTTCTCTTGGCTTCCTTTATGCCTCACTGCCCACAGTATTCATCTCCTCCCCCTTGGTGTCTAACTTTCATCTCTGTTTATTGTCTCAACAACACTCAAAACATCTTACCATACTCCATATACAGATCCCAAAAATTCAGTTTTCCTTTTTTTCTTTTCTTGCTCTGTCTCCCAGGCTGGAGTGTAGTCGCGCGATCTCTGCTCACTGCAAGCTCCGCCTCCCAGGTTCAAATGATTCTCCTGCCTCAGCCTCCCGAGTAGCTGGGACTACAGGAGCGTGTCACCACGCCTGGCTGATTTTTTGTATTTTTAGTAGAGACGGGGTTTCACCGTGTTAGCCAGGAAAAAGTTCTGTTTCCTTAGTTGTCCCTCATTGAGGAACTGTATCCATAGTCATTTCTGAGAAAACACTGAAGTAAGTGTTTGGTAAGAGAAAAAGAATTAACATTTACTGAGCGTCTACTAGGTACGACTAGATACTGTACAAGGCAATTTCACCTATGGTATCTCACTTAATATTCACAATCCATAAGGTAGGAATTATTATTTTTTTCACATAAGAAAATAGACTCAGTGAAGCAGTTTTCCTACCAACACCACAGAGCTGCTGGGAAGAATCAGCAAGATGTAAACAGAGATCCACGTGGCCTACTGTACTACAGCACGTTTGCTCAGCCATACCAAAGGGCTTCCACAAGTCACACAAGTGACTTGCAAGTATTCTTCATTGCTCTGAGCTGTGTTATGATATATGAATGCCAAGGCAAACTGACCATTTGCCCAAAGGAAGATATTTTGCCTTCTTCACACACACACACACACACACACACACACACACACACACACACTCATCTCTTGAATCAGAATTTTGGATCCAAAATAATTACACATTTTTGTTAACCATTTGTTTTTTTTTTTTTTTTTCCTCATCGATGCTATGTGCTCTCTGCTATGTGACAGTGAGAGGTGGCTGTGGAGTCACCTAAGGGCCTAAGGAGTATGTGGTTTCCAACATCTCTGGTCTGGGTCACAGGAAGTTAAAAAATAAAAACAAAATGAGGACAAGGTCAGGCATCTGGGTTGATCACCATGAAGCTACCTGCAGCGTTCAGTCCAGAAACAGAGCCACGTTTCCCTAGAGCTTACAACAGCTTCATGGTCAGGAGTAATCTATGAACAAAGCAGCCTGAGGGTCATTTGGAAACTTCTGCTGAACTAAGGCAGAGAAGTTCAGAGCTCCCTATAAGACTCAAGTTTGCTGACCAACCCTTACCCAGCTTCTGTCTTAGTTCCATCACTGTTGGTGTCTTCTGGGGATATAATAGAAAGTACACAGATTTTTAAATCAATGGATTTTAAAGCCTAGACCTATTCTATGACCTTGAGCAAACAATGCACTCTCTCTTGCATGTAAGCCCCATAAGGACATAGACTACATCTGTACTCATAAATGCCAAGTATATATTAGGTACTTAATCAACATTTATTTATCAACAATAATTTTCTCTGAGCCTCAGTTTCCTGGAGGATACCTGTATTAGTCTGTTTTCATGCTACTAATAAAGATGTACCTGAGACTGGGTAATTTATAAAGAAAAAGAGGTTTAATGGGCTTACAGTTCCATGTGGCTGGGAAGGCCTCACAATCATGGCAAAAGGCAAAAGGCATGTCTTACATGGCAGTAGACAAGTCAGAATTCATGCAGGGAAACTCCCCCTTACAAAACCATCGGATCTCCTGAAACTTATTCACTCTCATGAGAACAGTACAGGAAAGACTCACCCCCATGATTCAATTATCTCCCACTGGGTCCCTCCCATGACATGGGGGAATTGTGGGAGCTACAATTCAAGCTGAGATTTGGGTGGGGACACAGCCAAACTATATCAATACCCACCTCAGATTGTGGTAGGGATGCAATGTGCTAATGCATTGAAACCTTCTGGCAGTGTCTAACTTACCAGAGATTCTTAATAGCTGCTAGTCACCTGCCTCATTCCTCTCCAGACTGCCTGATAAAGGGTGCTGAGGAAGGTACCAACACCTGCACACCTCTCTCTGCCTCTACCACCTTCCTTCTAAATTGAACAAGAAGCCAGCAGAAGACATTCACTTCTCAGAAAGAGAAGGCAAGCATGCAGGACCTTCTGGTTTGTCTATGCTTCAATTCAAATTAGGGTCTTAAAAAGTATGCTTTAAAAACTGCAATTATTTAATAACAGGGGATTTGGAAGTACAAGGGTCTTTTATTTTACTAATCTCCCTCTGCCTCAGGGAATAGGTAATTCTGGCTCTACCTTAGAATCAACACTGGCCCAATACATCCCATTTTCTTCCAGGTTTAACTTTATAGAAACAGTTCCCAACAGCCATGACCACTGATATTCACTTCTTGGGTCAGGTAAAATTCTCACCTGCCAGCAATAAGGCCACCTTTCTTTTCTTCACCCAGGAAGTCATAATGACAGCGAGTAAAAGTGATACCATTATAGAGAAAGTTTAGAATACATCCTCACCTATTTGGTTAGAAAGTAAACCATTTGCAAGCTTGACTACTTTACCCTGATGTTACTATTAAATTGCTGGTGACCCAGCTCACAGCTGACAACCCAGCTCACAGCACTGGGGTGAACGCTCATCAACGATTAAGAACTATTGAAATCTTCAGAGTGTAGCTAATACAAATTTTCTTAAAAACTATTTCCTGATGGGATTTGTTTTGGCCTCAGCATTTTTAAGTTAATTTGGAGAAATTAACCTAAAGAATTATTAAGAAAATGTAACTGAGCTTCTTAAAGATGTGGGGCATTTCAATTTTTGTTCAGAGAAGGGTTTCATTCCATTAGCTTATGACAAACACACACACACACAATACTGTCTTGTGTAACCTTACGCTTGACAAGAGACAGTTTACAGCATCTGCTTGGCTTCACCACCAACCAGTTACTTGTACAATACCCATGGTGGGGGGGCAGGGGCAATCCCAGAGTCAGGCCTTCTTATAAAACCTTTAGAAAATAGTTAATTCAACAAATGATAGACCCACTATTTCTCCTAGCTCTATACTGGGAAGCTCCCAAGTTTAGTCATTCAGCTATCAAAGAGGTGTTATGTTCTCTGTCTCTGTTCTTTCTCTATTTTAATATCTAATGCTCTTTGATCTCTCTGATTTTGACGTTCCCCAACCATACTCATTATTCATGAGCCATGTAGAGGTGAGAAGGAAAATCTTTCTCCTTCATATTTAATCAGTAGCATTTCCGTGAGAAAAATCCCCTATAGTGGGGGCACCAGGGCTTTATGCTGCCATTGATCAGATCTTACCTTGTGTGGGCATTATGCTAAAAGAGCTCTGTCTGCTTGGTTCCATTTAACGATCACAGCAGTCCTCTGAGTGTTTCCTAATAGATGAGGAAATGGATACTGATAGGTGTAAATGTCTTACCCAGAGACCCCAGTGTCAGGCTCCAGAGCCCATGCTCTGTCTGACTATAATGCTATAAAAGAAGGTAGCCTTGTTACTGGAAAGGGGTCACAATCCAGAACCCAAGAGAGGGTTCATGGATATCACAAAAGAATTAATTCGGGGTGAATCCATAAAGCGAAACCAACTTTATTAAGCAAGTAAAGGAATAAAAGAATGGTTACTCCACTGGCTCACTTTTATGGTTAAACAAGGGGTGGATGATATGCTGATGATATGCTAAACAAGGGGTGGATTATTCAGGCCTTCCCTTTGTAGACCACATAGGGTAAACTTCCTGACATTGCCATGGCATTTGTAAACTGTCATGGCACTGATGGGAGTCAGCAGTGAAGACGACCAGTGGTCAGTCTCATTGCCATCTTGGTTTTGGTGGGTTTTAGCCAGCTTCTTTATTGCAACCTGTTTTATCAGCAAGGTTTTTATGACCTGTATCTCGTGCTGACCTCCTATCTCATCCTGTGATGTAGAATGCCTAACCTCAGGGAATACAGCCCAGTAGACCTCAGCCTTATTTTACTCAGCTCCTATTTGAGATGGACTCATTTTGGTTCAAACACTTCTGACAGCCATTTTCTAGAATTTAAAGTGTTACAAGGAAATCATTGTCCACTTGTCCTCTCTGCTAAGGCTCAAACAAAAGAACATGAGCTTAAGTTACATGGGAAGAATTGGTTAGACAAGTTGGTCATGATCCCCTGAAACAGAAAGCTAGGGGACGGAATGGAAGCTCCATCCTTGAAAGTGACTATAAGATGATGGGTACAATGGCTCATGCCTGTAATTCCAGCACTTTGGGATGCTGAGGTGGGTGGATCATGAGGTCAGCGGATCGAGACCAGCTCGACCAACATGGAGAAACCCCTTCTCTCCTAAAAAATACAAAAATTAGCTGGGTGCGGTAGTGCACACTTGTAATCCCAGCTATTTGGGAGGCTGAGGCAGGAGAATCACTTGAACCCAGGAGGCGGAGGTTGCAGTGAACTGAGATCATGCCACTGTACTCCAGCCTGGGCAACAGAGAGAGATCCATCTCAAAAAAAGAAAAGAAAAAGAAAAAAAGAAAGAAAAGAAAGGCCTATAAGAGCAACAGTAATTGCCTGTCTTTGGTGGTTAGGGAAACATAAACTGTTTTCTTTCAGGGTTGAGTTACTCAAAAGAGGAAATTTTAATTAAAGGAATTCTCATAGCTAAGATTTAATGTGGTGCTTTTTCTGTGTCAGACTCTATTCAAGTGCTTTATATTAGATAATGGAACTGAGATCAGAAAAAGTGAAACAGTTTCTTCCTCTGAAAAATAAAGTCTCTTCAAACTATTTTTTAAATTACAAACAACAAAGTTCCATTTCACAAATACCATCAAAATAGTATTTCAGCTCCAAGGGCAGTAAAAAAAAAAAAAAAAAATTGGTGAGGTAGAGATGGGGGAGAAAAAAAAGAAAATAATAAGCAAAGCAAAGTTGGGTAGCAGTGAGGAGGAAGTAAAGGGAATATGAAGGAAACACATTTAAAGGTGGGGAAGGGGAGATGAGAAAGAATCAGAAGGAAAGGACAGGAGAGAAACTGAAAGGTAAAGATAAAAAGTGGAACAGCTGAAGGACAGGAAAGCTTTATACGACTATTTTTGCATCACACTCTGCTATTCATTTAGGTCATAAGTGGACTTTAGGCCAAACTATCAATGGGTTCTGTTAGAAGAAAACTTCAGACAAGTTAAATTTCATGGAGTTTAATTGAGCAAAAAAAATAAAAAACGATTGGTGAATCAGGCAGCCTCCAGAATCACAGAAGATTAAGAGAGACTCCAGGGGTGCCTCGGGGTCAGAACAAATTTATAGACAAAAAAGTAAACTGACATACAGGAATCAAAATCAGAAGTGAGGTACCGGAACAGTGGGATTGGTTACAGTTGGGGTTTGCCTTATTTGTACAGTCTGAACATTTAGCAGTGTATGAGTGGCTGAGGTATGGCCACTGGGATTGGCCAGCACTCAGCTATTGTTACGGTTGCATACTACTAAGTTAGGTTTTCAATCTTGTCTGCCTATTAAGCTAGGTTACTGTTTGCCCACAAGGACTTACACATAGAAGTATGGAGTCCTTCTCAGGCCATATTTAGTTGGCTTTAACAGTTCTTTCCTTTTTCAATGCCTAGTTAACTGTTTAACCATTGTTCACAGATTTTCAATGTCTCTTATCAAGTTTTCAAACTCTTGGCATGAACTGGGGTAATACCAGTAGCTATCGGGAAAAGTTACCACCCAGGCCACCCTGCAGAGAGCCAGGGACTGTTGCTTTTCACACTGAACAAAATCAAAATGAAAAACAAATTGATCCTTAAGTCAGAAGGCACTTTAATATTCTCTGAGAAAATTGATTGGACTACATGGTTTACATTTCAGTTAAATGCCAAAAAACAAAATAAAATCTATCTATAAACAGAACACTGTGAGCAGCATTCTCAACGGAAAAAGTCTATCCCTGGCTGGACTCTAGATCTCCTCTCTCTACGGAGCAATCCCTTGCTACATCTGTTCTTTAAGCTAGTCAATGAATCTTCCTTCTAGTCTATAAGTTCTGTCGGCCAGTCTCATCACCTCCTCAAAGAAACTCTCTGAGGTGTTTCCTGTATCATAACAATGCGTGCAGTGGCTCCTCTAGCCTCATTCATCTTGGCTTTCCATTCATTACTATGTTCTACCCTAGCTCAAGAAATCAGGAATAGTAGCACATTTTTCAAGTTAAGTTGAAAGTTTTCCAAGTTCCCTAAGTCTCCACAGACAACTTTACAGATTTGTATAACACAAAATGGAATTTTGAAAGCAGAGTGAAGCTGTTTGGAATAATCAGAAAGTCACCAGATGTTGCGGTTACAGGGCATATGAAATGCTTTCTTCTAAATGTGCATGTGATTAAATCTTGCGGAACTACTCTATCATTATAGTAATGGATTCTTTTCCTCACAAAGTTGCATTTTTTCTACTCAAAGTCTCTTTTGACTAAATGAATTTCATATGTGTAATCAAAACATTATGCATGTCATTGTGCTTGGAGTTAATTTGAGCAATTTTTATTAAAAATTACCCACATGGTAAAACACTCTTTGAAAACAATTTCATGAAGGAGACTTTTTAAAGTTATTATTTTAAACATATCCATGCATCTTTGCTTTCACTGCAGCATTTGTATTTTATTATTTTATTTTTTATTTATTTTTTTACCAAATGGGTGTTCTTAGATACAACGTGTTTTTACATCAGTGTATACATTATATTTTGGTGTCGAGCAATAACTAGAAGGTTATGTATTACTGTGCAGGAAAATTTAAAGCTTCAAAACTTACTAGAAGTAAAAGGAATTTACAAGTATATTAACAAAAACGATGCTCACAGTGCAGTAAGAACACAGGTTACAAAGAGGGTTAGAGTATAATTTTTATTTAAAATGTAACAGAAATATAAGAATTAACTATTATTGAGGATTCACTACAGGTAGGAATTGTTCTAAGTATTTTGCATTGATTATTTCATTTTATCTTCATTACAATTCGGTACAAGCTGTGTACCGAATCAAGAATCGCTTGAACCCAGGAGGCAGAGGTTGCAGTGAGCCAGTACAAGATCTGTACCAAATTGTAATAAGGATACATTGTAATGAGGATACACTGTAATGTATGTGAGAGAATGGGAATTGAGGCACAACGATATTAATTATTTTGCTTAAAGTCACTCAACTTGTAACTGAATTTAAACACAGTTAGTTTGGCTCTAGGGATGACTTGGATCAACATGTTGTTCTGACTCGGGAGCTCTGGGCTCAGACTTCATAGGCTCAAATCCAGGCTATGCTAATTGCCAGTCATGTGATCTCAAGCAAGTTATCTAACCTCCCTAAGCCTCAGTGTCTTCCATTATGAAATGGAGAAAACAATAGCTGACTTATAACATGGTGTTGACATGTAGATAAAGTGAGAAAATCCATTTAAAGTGTTTAGCACAATGCCTGGCACACAGTAAGGATTCAATAAATGTTCATCATCATCATCTTCAAATTCTGAAAGAATAACAACATTTTGGTTAATGATGAACCACATATTTGACAATGGCCCTGTAAGATTGTAAGATTATAATGGAGCTAAAAAAGTCTTAGTACCTAGTGATGTCACAGCTGTCATAATGTCATAGCACAACACATTCCTCATGAGTTTGCAGGTGTAAACAAATTTACTGCACTGCCAGTTATATAAGAGTCTAGCATGTACAATTATGTAACAGTAAATAATACTTGATAATGATAATAAACTATGTTCCTAGTTTATGAATTTACTGTACTATTCTTTTTATTGTTATCTTAGAGTCACTCTTTCTACTTATTTAAAAAAAAAAAAAAAGTTAACTGTGAAACAGACTAAAGCAGGTCCTTCAAGAAATATTCCAGAAGAAGGTATTGTTATCATAGATGACAGCTCTATAAGTGTTACTACTCCCAAAAACTGTCCAGTGGGGGCTGGACGCGGTGGCTCACTCCTGTAATCCCAGCACTTTGGGAGGCTGAGGCAGGCGGATTGCCTGAGGTCAGGAGTTCGAGACCATTCTGGCCAACATGGTGAAACCCTGTCTCTACTAAAAATACAAATATTAGCCAGGGGTGGTGGCACATGCCTGTAGTCCCAGCTACTCTGGAGGCTGAGGCAGAAGAATCACTTGAACCCAGGAGGCAGAGGCTGCAGTGAGCCGAGATGGCACCACTGCACTCCAGCCTGGGTGACAGAGCAAGACTCTGTCTTAAAAAAAAAAAACTGTCCAGTGGTACAAGAGGAAGTGAAAGACAGTGATATTGATGATCCTGACCCTGTATAGGCCTTGGCTAATGTGTGTGTTTGTGCCTTCGTTTCTAACAAAAATGTTTTAAACATTAAAAAAAAAACAAACTAGAAAAATGTGTATAAAATAGGAATATAAAGAAAAAACATGTTTTTGTACAGCTGTGCAATGTCTGTGTTTTAAGCTAAGTGTTATTAAGAGTCAAATTTTTCTTGAATTAGAAGGTTTATAAAGTTTAAAAGTTACAGTAAGTTAGGGTTAACTTATAACTGAAGAAATAAAAATTTTATATAAATGTAGTATAGTTTGAGTGTATAGTGTTTACAACATCTACAGTAGTGTAAAGTCCTAGACATTCATATTTACTCACCACTCACTCGCTGATCCACCCAGAGAAACTTCCAGTCCTGCAAGCTCCATTCACAAATGCCTTATATATGTGTACCATTTTTTATCTTTTATGCTGTTTTTACTGTACCTTTTCTATGTTTAGATATGTTTAGACACACAAATTGTTACCATTGAGTTACAGTTGCTTACAGTATTCAGTACATGCTGTACATGTTTGTAGCCTAGGAGAGATAAGCTATGCCATGTAACCTAGGTGTGTAGTAGGCTATCCCATCTAGCTTAGTGTAAGTACACTCTATAACGTTTGCAGGATGATAAAGTCCCCTCGGGACACATTTCTCAGAATGCATCCCCGTTGTTAAGCAACCCATGTCCATATGCCTAAATAGTAACAGCGGTAATCTCTAGGAAATATAATTACAGAAAACTTTCCTATTTTGACTTAACAGCGTGTTCTACTTTTTCTTTTCTTTTTTATTTTTTTGAGACATGGTCTCACTCTGTTGCCTAGGCTGGAGTGCAATGGCACGATCTCAGCTCACTGGAATCTCCACCTCCTGGGCTCAAGCGATTCTCCCACCTCAGCCTCCTGAGTAGCTGGGACTATAGGTACGTGCCACCATGCCTGGCTAATTTTTACATTTTTAGTAGAAACAGGATTTTGCCGTGTTGTCCAGGCTGTTCTTGAACTCCTGGGCTCGACGATCCACCTGCCTCAGCACCACAAAACTGCTGAGATTCCACGTGTGAGCCACCACGCCTAGCCTACTTTTTCTATAATAAATATATGTTGTGTGTTTAACAAAACTGCTGGACATAAAGTAAAATTCGCATTTCTTAATTGTTGCATGCTACAAATTAAATAGTATCTATAGAGGGAGGAGTCACAATGCTGAACTTTCACCAAGCACATATTGTATATCAGGCATCATCCTGGCTTAAAAAACACAAAAATCAGTAAGACATGGAATAAACTCTGACACAGTTTGCAGTATAGCAGGCAAAAAAGACCCGTAAAGGGAGAGCTTTCAAGACAGCAAGGTAGTATTTCAAGAGAGGCATGTGCACTGTGTTATATAAGCCCGGAAGGGGCTGGAAAGCTCTCCAGGAAGCAAGAGAAGGCTTTGCACTGGAGAGGAAGGGAGTATGAGTCCTCATGGCATCAGGAGATGTGTCCTCCAACTTCTCAGAGAAAAAAACTAATTATTACTATAATATGTTAGAAATGTCAGCAGTATCAAAATCAGCTGCATAAACTGTGAGCCAGAAGCCACATTTCTGTTTATATGGGACTAAAATGTACAAGTACCACATCTAAGGATCTATGTGATCCCCAGCAACCAAGTCACCTCCCGTCATGCTCACAGGTAAGTCTAACGTCCTGAGTCCTGAGAATGAGTAGGAAATCTCCAAGTGGAGAGCACAGGAGACTTTTCTGATCAAAGTAAGTTAGGGTAGAAGCAATGGCAGGGAGTTGTTAGAGGAAAGTTTTGGAGGAAAAAGGAGAAGCTCACCCCATGAGAGGTATCCACGCAGGAGGAAAACTGGTAGGAAGTGAGGCGACAGGACCTACTCAAATTCCCAGAAAACAACAGTGAGAGAAAGGAAGACTTGGTAGGACAGTGGAGCCTGCACTGAATTTTGCACTGATGGAGACATGAGCCTGTAAAATATGGATTCCTTGTCTTACTTCGTACACTAACCACTCTGCAAGAGACCAGTAAACCTGAAACTCACCTGATCTGAAAGAGTTGCAGTGCTTCAGCTAAGTCCAGGGATAACATTTGATTACCAATGGGGAAAGTCAATTTGGCATGTTACTTGGATGCTGCTGCTCATAAATTGCCGTTCTTCCAATTCCTAGAGACAGGCTATTTATTTTTAAAAATCAGACAAAGCTTTTATACTCTCTTAATAAATTAAACATAAAACCTTCAAAGTTACCAACTGACAAAGAATCTCAACATAAGCACAAGAGTTGGAACTACATTAAAGGCCTGATACAAATCATTAAGACAAATGAGAATACCCTCCCTATAAACTGAGTGTTTGCATCCCCTAAATTCATATATTGAAACCTAATCTCCAGTGTGATGGTATTAGTAGGTGGGGCCTTTAGGGGTTAGGTTATGAGGTTGGGAGCCCTCATGAATGGAGGAGTGCCCTTATAAAAGAGGCCCCAGCATACTCCCTTGCCCCTTCCACGAAGGGAGGACATAGCAAGAAGATGGCAGCCTATGAGCCACAAAGCAAGCCCTTACCAGCCACCAAAATCCATCGGCATCTTCATCAAGGACTTCCCAGTCTCCTGAACTGTGAGAAATATATTTCCATTATTTATAAGCCATCCAGTTTACAGTATTTTGTTATAGAAGCCTGAACAAGCTAAGACAATGCCCAAAAGTAATATGTGTAAAAGTCATGGTCAAGTAATTTATACACAAAAACAAGGGCAAATGACAAATACACATACAAAGACGGCTGTTCTTCTCAATAATAGAAGAAATTCTAATTAAAACAAGTATAATTGTTTTTTGTCAAATTGAAAAACACTTTTAGAATGAAAAGCTAATAGTATTGTTTAGAGGAACTTTCAGAACTGTTTGATAATATGCACATACTTTAACCCAACACTAGGACTTGCAATTCTAGAAATGAATTTTAAGGAAATAGTTAAGGATATGCACAAAAAAATGTGGCAAATATATTCACGACAAAATAGTTCAGGCAAGGCATGGTGGCTCATGACTGGAATCCCAGCACTTTGGGAGGCCGAGGCAGGTGGATCACTTGAGCCCAGGAGTTTGAGACCAGCCTGGGCAACATGGTGAAACTCCATCTCCACAAAAAATACAAAAATTAGCTGGGCATGGTAACACATGCCTATAGTCCCAGCTACTTGTGAGGCTGGGGCAGGAGGATTGCTGGAACCTGGGGCAGGGGATGGAGAGCTGAGATGGGTCCACTGCACTCCAGTCTGGGCAACAGAGCAAAACTCTGTCTCAAAATTAATTATTAATTAATTAAATTTGTTCAAAAAACAATTTGGAAACAAAATGTTCAACAATCAGTGATTAGTTAAATAAATTATGTCATTTTTAACTTTTTATTTTGAAATCATGTTAGACTTGCTGAGAAGTTGTTTAATAGTACAGAAAACCAGCCGGGCATGGTGGCTTACACCTGTAATCCCAGCACTCTGGGAGGCCGAGGCAGATGGATTGCCCGAGGTCAGGAGTTCGAGACCAGTCTGGCTAACATGGTGGAACTCCGTCTCTACTAAAAATACAAAAAAATCAGCCTGGCGTGGTGGTATACGCCTGTAATCTCAGCTACTCAGGAAGCTGAGGCAGGGGAACTGCTTGAACCAGGGAGGTGGAGGTTGCTGGGAGCTGAGATCATACCACTGCACTCCAGCCTGGGCAACAGACTGAGACTCGTCTCAAAAAAAAAAGTACAGAAAACCCCCATATATCTTTCTGTTTGTTTTCTATTGTTGCTGCAACCAATTAACACAAATTTGGTGTCTTAAAATACCACAAACTTATTAACTATCAGCACTGTAGGTCAGAAGTCCAACATGGATCTCACTGCACTAAAGTCAAGGGCTGTGTTCCTTCCTGGAGGCATAGAAGCACAATTCATTTCCTTGTTCACCCAAGTGGTTGGTAGAATTCAGTCTCTTGTGGTTGTAGCCACAGGTCCCCTGAGGTCCCCATTTTCTTGCTGGCTGTCAGCTACAGGTCATTCCCAGCTTCTAGAGGCCTCCTACATTCTTTGGCTTATGGACCCCTCCCTCCTTCCTCAAAGCCAGCAACCATAGGCTAAGTCACCCCCACACTGAGAATTTCTGCTGCTACTCTTTTCATCACATCTCTCCGACCAGCTCTTCTGCCTTCCTCTTCCACTTTTAAGGACTCGTGTCATTACATGGATAATCCAGATAACCTCTTTTCAATTTAAGGTCCAGAACCTTAATTCCATCTGCAGTGTTCCTTTTGGCATTAAATGTAACATTCCACAGGTTCCAGGGATTAGGACATGGACATCTCTGGAGGGGGAGGGAGGATAAGATCACTATGCCTACCACAACCCTTCACTCAGCTTCTGCTAATGATAACATCTTGCAAAATATAATTATTAAAGCCAACAAATTAACTTTAGTACAACACTAGTAATTGAACTACCAATTTTACTAACATTTTACCAGTTTTTCCACTAATGACCTTCTTCTGTTCTAAAATCCAATCCAGGATCCTACACTGCATTGATTGTCCTCTCTCCTTGGTCTCCTCCAATCTGTGACAATTCCTCACTATGTGCTTGTTGTTAATGAAAAGTGCTGGTCAGTTATTTTGTAGAATGTTGTTCATTTGGGCAACATAATGAAACTCCATCTCTACAAAATACAAAAATTAGCTGGGCATGATAGTGCATGCCTATAGTTCCAGCTACTTGGGAGGCTGAGGCAGGAGGATTGCTTGAATCTGATGTCTTGGCATGATTAGACTGAGGGTATTATTCATTTTGGGCAATAATACCACAGAAGTGATGTGCCATTCGCAGAATATCACATTAGGAAATATATGATGTTGATATGTTTTATTACTAGAGATGTTACCTCTGATCATTTGGTTACAGTGGTATCTGTTGGGTTTTCCCACTGCAAAGTTACTATTTTTCCCTTTGTAGGAAAAATATCTAATAAATGATAAATATTAATATCTAATAAGTATATTATGGGAGATACTTCAAAACCAAGCCAATTCCTCTTTCTTCTCAAACTTTCACATACTAATTTTAGCATTCCTTGGAAGATCTTGTTTGAAGCAACTGTCTCTGCATTCTACTGCTGATTTCCTAGATCCTCATTTCTTCTGGATTCATTTATTAATCGAAATTATTCTGTAAAGAATAGCTGTCCCTTCTGTATTTTATTTACTCTATTACTTATTTGCATCAGTTTGGACTCACGGATATTTATCCTATTCTATTGGTTATAATCCAATAGTATTATTATTTGTTTTGTTGCTTAACTTGTTCCCACTTTGGCCACTGAGACCTCTTTCAGGTTGGCTACTGTGTCTTTTTGACAGCCTCCCATCTTTTTCCTTCTTCCTTTTTTTTTAAGCACTTCTTTTACTCTCTGGCACAACAAGATGCTCCAGGCTCATCTTGTGTTTTCTCCACATCAACCCTGGAATTAATCACTTCTCCATAGAGCTCTGATTCGTCTCACAGCAAAATAGTACTTAGACATTAAGATCTGGGTGTTATACGAGCTCATAGTTTTTGAGAAGACATTACTTCTAGGCCTTCTCAATAGACAGAGTTTGGAAATATATATAGGTATATTAACCCATTCTTATACACATTTTTTTACCTTTCTCTGTGTGTGTGTGTGTCTGTGTGTGTAGATTTAAACTGATACCTCTGATTTCTAATTCTACATCAATGGTTTATTCTAGCCTTTCTCTTACGTTTTTAGGTAACTATCTTTCTTTCTTTGACAGTGAGAAATCTGGTTTTTGTTTTCTACTATGTATTTGTTTATTTGTTCAATCTTAGTATACATCAAAGTCATCTCAGAATTGCCAATCCATAACCCTCTAGGAAATAAATTCACTAATTACAGTATTTATATACAGTTCTTTTTGTCTTTAGCCCTACAGTGTCTAGCCAGAATACTATTAAACAACTTCAGTTCATTCTTTTCTTCATGGCTGCCTTCAGTGTTATTTGTAATACAGTTAGGTTCATTTATTACCATATTCTATTTGGATTCCCCCATATTCTGACTGATTTTTTAAAATATTTTATCCCCCATATTCTGACTGATTTTTAAAAATATTTTATCCCCCATATTCTGACTGATTTTTAAAAATATTTTATCTACAGAAAACTTCATTTTCTGTGACACACAGTCCTACTGATTTTGACAAATGCATACTCCTGTATCCACCATCACAGTCCTGCTACAGGGAAGTTCTATAGCTCTAAAACTTCCTTCATCCTGCCCCTCTAGTCAATCTTCACCTATTCCCTACTCTTGGCAACGACTTTTACTTTTTATCCTTCCAGTTTTGCCTTTTTCAAAATGTCACATGAATGGAATTAGACAATGGTAGCCTTTTGGGTCTGGCTTCTGCCAATTAGTAAAATGCATTTAAGACTTACCCATATTGTTTTGTGAAACAATAATTTATTCTTTATTGCTGAGTAGTACTTCCTTGTGTGATGTTTCACAGTTTATCCATTTACCAATTGAAGGGCATCTGGGTTCTTGCCAATTTTTGTCAAGTATAAATAAAGCTACAGGTCGGGCACTGTGGCTCATGCCTATAATCCCAGAATTTTGTGAGGCTAAGGTGAGTGGATTGCTTGAGCCCAAGAGCTTGAGATCAGCCTGGGCAACACGGCGAGACTCCACAAAAAATACAAAAATAAGCTGAGACTGGTGATGCACACCTGTAGTCCCAGCTACTTTGGGGGATGAGGTGGGAGGACTGCCTGAGCCCAGGAAGTCAAGGCTTCAGTGAGCTATAATCATGCCACTGCACTCCAGTCTGGGCAACAGAGCAAGAGCCTATCTCAGAAAAATAAATAAATAAAGTTACTATAAACATTTACAATTTGCACACAGATCTTTGTGTGAACATAAGTTTTCATTCCTTTTTGGTAAATATCTAAGAGTGGGATTGTTGGTTCATATGGTAAGTCTACATTTACTGCATAAGAAATTGCCAAACTGTTTTTCATAATGATTGTACCATTATGTATTGCCAACAGTAACACATCATTTCAAGGGGATACTACATAGCCACATAAAATCTTGTAGATGAATATTGATGAAAAAATAATATATTCACAAAACATTATGTTTAAAAAGCAAGCCAAGAAACACACCCAATGAGCATTAAACATGTCATTTTTCTTCAAAAGTCATGATTTAATTACTTGCATAATATGTCATTAAATGGCTATATCATTATTTTACTAATACTCTGCTATTGAATATTCAGGTTATTTCTAATCTTTCCCTAATATAAGTAAAAATATGATTAAAATTTTGTATATAAATCCATATAGACACTTCTGGTTATTTTCTTATTAAATTTCCTTGGAAATGCAGTTACTGGGTCAGAGAAAAATCACTATTACCATTTTTAAGATACATTGCCAAATTATTCCCAGAACTTCTTACCACAGCACCGCATTGTGGTCTTTTAATTTAATTCCTGGTCTCTAACCCTTCCAGGTAATCCTTCTTCCCCTTCACCTAGCCAATCCTCCACTCTTTCCCATTGCTACCTGGGAACTGGGCTTCCCCCACATCCACCCAGACTGACTTCCTCAGCAGATTACAGGAAGTTCTGCATTCCAGTGAAGTTCCCACTACAGTGATTAGCTCTGCACAGGTTGACCCACAAATTCCTGTTTTGGCAGCTATTCCACATCTGTTAACCTTCAACATGTCGCTCTACTCTCCCCATTTATTTTTGAATCATTAGTTATGATTTCAACTTATTTCATACAGTAAGTAAACTGACTATACCTCACAATCTTTGTTCTGACTTTTCAGCTGGCTTTGGATGTTTTACTGAGCCATCAAACATGCGGTTCACTTCAGTCTAAGCTGATGGTTTTCAGGTATTACATTTAAAGGCATCAGAGAGACATAAAGGATTAACAGTAATACCCAGAATCTCCATTGGGATCACTGATCAACCCTTCAGGGAAATTCCACATAAACTTGCATAATTATGTGTACTCACTTTCTAATCATAAGAGACTGGATAGGCTTCTGTTTACATGATTCTACCTGAGAAGCAGAAGAGAAGCAAAGATTTACCTTACAATTTTTCATCAAATACACTCACACACATCCCCACCTTTTGAATACTGAAGATTATTCTAAAGCAAAATATGCCCACAGTACAGATGCAGGGAGGACCATGACCCCATAGGGAAGAATGGTGAAATATAGTCATATTAATATGGAGTAGGGATACAGGCAAACCAAACCCTTCCTAAAGTCTAGGTATGACTCACACACACCACCACACATACTCCCCCAACTTGGAGAAACCTGTGCTTTTCTGTGGAAACAGAAAAATATTTTAGGGAATTACAGTCCAAGGAAAATGGTAAGAAAAAAATATATTCCTTTATCATCAGTAAGTGATTCTTACAATAACTTCGGAACAAATTTAGATTAAACCCACAGAACATTTTAGTACATGCTTTCTAAGTGACCAAGGGGAACTGCTCCACCAATTCTGGAACTTTTTTGCGGGAAGGGTGTGGGTAAGGTGTCCTTTGTGCAAGCTTAGAATCCCAATGGGTACACTGTCTTTGAGCAAGCTAATGTAGGATTACAAGCCCCCACATTGCTGATGGCTTGATTGCAACAGAATATTGAGTTTCCATCTCCTGTCTGTAGAGGAAAGCTAGAGGAACGCAGATAATCAAACAATCAAACAATGTTCAGACAGAATTTTTTTTTTTTTTTTTTTTTTTTTATGAGACAGAGTCTCACTCTGTTGCCTAGGCTAGAGTGCAGTGGTGTGATCTCGGCTCACTGCAACCTCTACCTCCTGAGTTCAGGTGATTCTTTTGCCTCAGCCTCCTGAGTAGCTGGGATTACAGGGGGTACTAACACGCCCAGCTAATTTTTGCATTTTCACCATCCCTACTGAAAGGTGGCCAGGCTGGTCTTGAACCCCTGACCTAAAATGATCCGCCCACCTCGGCCTCCCAATGTACTGGGATTATAGGCGTGAGCCACCCCACCCACTCCCAGATAGAAATTTCGAAAAGCATAAACCAGTGAAATTGATGATCAATTCCCAGGAAAATTATAGAATTAACTACTACTCAGAATTGAGGAAAATGTTAGAAAAAATAGCATCGCCAGGCACAGTGGCTCACGCCTGTAATCCCAGCACTTTGGGAGGCCGAGGCGGGCAGATCACGAGATTAGGAGTTCAAGAGCAGCCTGGACAACGTGGTGAAATCCTGTCTTTACTAAAAATACAAAAAATTAGCCAGGCATGGTGGCGGGCACCTATAATCTCAGCTACTTGGGAGGGTGAGACAGGAGAATCACCTGAACCCAGGAAGTGGAGTTTCCAGCAAGGTGAGACCGCGCCACTGCACTCCAACCTGGGCAACAGAGCAAGACTGCATCGGAGGGTGGGGGGCGGTGGTGGAGAGAGAGAGAGAGAGAGAGAAGAGGAGGGAGGGAGGGAGGGAAGGAAGGAAGGAAGGAAGGAAGGAAGGAAGGAAGGAAGGAAGGAAGGAAGGAAGAATAGCATCATTATGAGACAATATAGACTCACAAAAATTAGACTAGATTGCTCTCTTTGACTTTTGTCAAAGGGCCTCAAGATTCATAGAATAAGAAAATACCATAAAGAGACATGGAGGGTTTTAAAAATTTACATATCTGTGACCAGTAGCAATTCTGTCCATTGACCCACTGAAGCACTTATCATATTTTATTAAATGTGTTTGTATAAATGTGGCACTCATTATTTTCTTTATATCCCTTCCACAATGCCCATGTATAGTAGGCACTCAAAAATGTTTGCTGAATTGATGATTTTTAAATGATGCTACACTTCAATTTTCTTTGGAGATTCCAGTAAACTTTTCAATGAAAGGTTAGCATTTCAAGAAAAGATCCTAAAGATAAATGTGAACAAAGGGCTCTGGTTTTCTTTAGCAGAGCAAAGACACATAGATTTTCCCTTTCAAGTTCCTAGAAGAGAAAAAGAAATCCATTTGTTGGTGCTCATAAAACAAACACTTGAGAGTCCCATTAAATTCCATTTGTCCTCAACTAGTACCCATGAGCCCTTATTTTCAGTCCCAAAATCTGAATGGCCACTAACCCAACTCATTTTCTCCAATGTCCTTGGAAGTTAATTTTTCAAAATAATAAAATTTAGCATGACCTGAACTATACCAAAAGAGTAAGAGAGCTGAGTAGAGAGAAGGCAGGCACATGATATAATCAGATTGGGTCTCACAAATCTTCTAAGAAATGTCCTTTCCTCATTTAGATAACCAGCTTGGTTAGTTGTTCCCTCATTTGCTTATGCTGTTTTAGATTGAAGTATATGTTTACATTTCTAAAATGCTGTCTTTTTAATAATTCCATCTCCGTACCAGAGAATAGAACAGAAGCCTTGATTTTCCAACTGACACCCTGGTGCTTACAAAATTTGTAGGAACTGAACTTTTAAAAAGAAAGAAAGAGAAAGAGAGAGAATTCAGGTCTCTAAAAGGAAACAGCTATTCTTCCTAAATGTTTAAGTTACAACATAAATTACAGGTAACTCCCGCCATCAACACAGCTGCACTATCTCCTTTCATGACGTTAATGACAAACACTGTTCCGTCAGGATCTCATGAAAAGCAACAGAAGTCTGCCTTTGTAGAAAGCAAATTAAAACAGTCCTGTTGGCATTCCACAAAACTCAGTGCATTTGAAGATGTGGGCAAACAAACTAATCCCTCCCATCCACTCTCTCTGGCTTTAGATAAGTAGGAACATTTTTTTAAAACAGCTTCTAGATGAAAGGAAAGGCTTTCCAGCTGGAATGGGAGCCTGTGTGTCAATGACAAACACATGCACCGAATGTCAACAACACAACCGTATGAAGCATGACAGGAAGTGCCTCAAATGACTCTTTTCAGTGTAGGCCTGACTGGCCGTGCCGCTGAGACATTATAATAAAGGGTCCACAGACACAGCTATGGAACTGAGCCCCACACAATGAGAGACTGGGCTGAAAACTTCCAAGGAAGCAACAGAAAAAATAGCTCATTCCTAAATAACTCAGATAATCTCAGTGCCACTGGGATAGTTTCAAACTCCTGAGGACAATAAAAATAAAAATGAGGAGAAAATATTTTGCATTTATTTTTACATAGAGCTATGGCTTTGATATCTGTAAATGGAATAGCTAGAAATAGAAGGAGGGAGGGGGAATGGAGGGAAGAGGAAGAGAGGAAAGAGGGAATGATGAGGAGATAATCCTACCATTTCTTGGGTTGAGTCACAGAATTTTAGAGCTGGATAGAACTTTAATGTTACTCAGTGGTTTTCAAGCCCAACTGTACCTCAGAATCAACTGGGGGAACTTAGGAAAGGACGAAATAGATAAATAGACAGCTACCCAATCACTCATCTCCAGACTCTGATGGATTTGAGCTGTGCTAGGGCTAGGGTATGGGTATATTTTTAAGCACCCAGAGGAGAATTCTCTAGGAAAGTCAGGGTTAGCAAACACTGGTCACACGAAGTATGTTCAGGGCTAAGAGACCAGGGGTTCAGGGTGCTATGGAATCACAGACAAGGAACCCCTAGCCCCATGTGACAGGCTGGAAGGAAACTGATGGACTGCTAAAATTGAACCTTAAAGCATAAATTATCGGACAAAGAAAAGAGAGACAAAGATAAAACTGAATAAGTAAGCAACGTAAATATAGCATGCTAAGGAGTTTGGCAATTATCCAAAGACATTTAGGAACTGTTGCAAGACTTTGTACATGGAATGTCATGTACATCTGCTGTGTTTCCCTGCCAAGGCTCCCTTCCCCCTTCGGCTGATAACAGAACCAATTCATGAGGTTTCGGTGGGGCTGATTCTGTTCTCCAAGCTACAGGGGGTGGGTGTATAACCCAGTCTAGCCAAAGAGAAGCCTTAAGCATTAGCAAATGATTCAGGAATGGACCAGTGATCCTCAATGGGACCTTTCTGCCAAAATCACATGGGCAGAGGCGCTCTTTTTGCTGGATCTTGCAGCTGGCAAGGTCTCTGTCCTGATCTGTCAGTGGCCACCATACCCAGCAATGCATATGTTTGAAACTCTGTGTCAAGCTGGGCCTGAAGTCAAACCTATCTCTTGGATTTCTCAGAGCTGTGGGTCAAATAAATCCCCTGATTTGCTTAATATAGTTTGAGCTGGATTTCACTCACTTGTAAACAAAAAAGCCTAATACAGAAACACTATTTTATTTTAGAAAAGCTATGTTCACTGGAAGAGAATGACATACCATTTCAGAGGCTACTACAGTAATGGAGGGGAAAAGTAATGCAGGTCTGACCTAGGCATGAGCAATGGGGGTGGTGAGGAAGTGGAGAAAGAGGGAAAGAGAGAGAGAAACTGCCTGACCATGATGTTTGGAAGATGATACATAATAATCAAAAAAAGAAATGATAGACTTGGCTGAGTGCAGTTGCTCACACCTGTAATCCCAGCACTTTGGGAGGCCAAGGCAGGTAGATCACTTGAGGTCAGGAGTTTGAGACCAACCTAGCCAACATGGCAAAACCCTGTCTCTACTAAAAATATAAAAATTAGCCAGGCATGGTTGCGCGTGCCTGTAGTGCCAGCTACTCGCCAGGCTGAGGCACGAGAATCGCTTGAACCTGGAAAGTGAAGGTTGCAGTGAGCCGAGATCACACCACTGCACTCCAGCCTGGGCAACAGAGCAAGACTCTGTCTCAAAAAAGCGAATAAACAACAACAACAACAACAAAATGATAGATGTATGCATTCATTTGACAGATGTTTATTTAATGCTTACTGTGTAAAATGGAAATAATACTTCATGAGGAAGTTTGAGGATTTAAAGAGTCCATGCATATTAAGAACATGCCGGCTGGGTGCAGTGGTTCACACCTGCAATCCCAGCACTTTGGGAGGCCGAGGTGGGCGGATCACAAGGTCAAGAGATCGAGACTATCCTGGCCAAGATGAGGAAACCCTGTTTCTACTAAAAATACAAAACTTAGCTGGGCGTGGTGGCGCGCCTGTAGTCCCAGCTACTCTGGAGACTGAGGCAGGAGAATTACTTGAACCCAGGAGGCGGAGGCTGCAGTGAGCCGAGATCGCGCCACTGCACTCCAGCCTGGTGAAGAAGGAGACTCTGACTCAAAAAAAAAGAGCATGCCTTGGTAGACATTGTAAATCAGGGTATATACGAAAGACAGCTTGCTATCATAGATATTTTGTTGGTATCTTTGAGTCTACATTTCCAGTCATTTTCTATTCCAAATCCATCAACAAGATCATATCATTATATATTGCCAGTAAGATATTAATAATGATTTTATAATTTGGAAGAAATCTTATATTAATACTTTTTAAAACAAAGTTTTATTAACTTAAGTTACCTTAAAGTAACACCCCAGGTTAAAACAACCAAGCTCAGCACAAATTATGTGTTTCTGGTGATTCTCGCAGATCTCATTTTTAAAATACGAAGGGAAAGACCATTCATGCCTGTCCAAAGATGAATTCACTAGCAGAAAATTAACGGACAGAAATATTGGAAATGTATCAAAATCAAAAGGCCAACTTGATATGGGAATAGGCTATTAAAATTTTGAGAAGAAGCCTATTTCAGTGAAACACAGGCAATTACATATGATAGATTACGAAACCTAATACAATGACTAAAAGAGACCCCAAGCGAACTAAGATTATTCACCAAGGACATAACATCAGTGATGGAGTCCCAAAAACCAAGTCTCCAGTTTTAAGTAACAAGTTTCTACAAGTTTAATAAGCTACGCATCATTCTAGATAAGTGAAGTTATTCTGAGGCTGACAGCATTAATGATATACTACAATGTGGTACATATTGACAGGAAATATTTGCTTGCTTTAATGTATGCCCAGCCATCTCCATCATGCTGCTTGATGATCTGCAGTATCGTAAATGTGATCTGCGTAGGGGAGTACAAGAGAAGTTATCCTTTGCATCTATTTAGCCCCACATATCCTGTTATTCAGTAAGATATTGTCAGCCACTTCCTGCACATGGACAGAAAGCCTTTATAGTGTATGAAATTCTGTCCACAGTGTATTCATGTGTTATATACACACATACACAGAAAGAAGGACAGAGGCAAAAAACAAAACTTTTGAGTTTTAGCTGAATCCATCAGGGCTGTGCCATGCAGATAGATATTTCTACCTGGGGAAACGGAATACTTGTTCTTGATGTGTTTCATTACCTCTTTTTCAACGCTGCATGGTGTTCTAGATGTTATAGCCCTTCCACCGATTTTAGCTTCCACACAAAATGATCATGAATCAGAATTCTTCACCAAGTTCATAAAAATTCAGATTCAGATAATTTTAAGACAGCTTAATAGGTGTACTTCCATCTAGAGAACGAATTCTTCCACATCTCTATCAGCTGATTTCTCTGTCTCAGCTTAAATACTTCCAAAGATAGGAATCTCTCCCAACTATATTATATTCTGATGATAACGTTGGCATTTTGCTTTTTGATAGAACAAGGTCTATCTCCTTAGATATTTCCTTTTAGGAGACATTCATTTCCTCCAATAAGCTGCTGACTAAAGAGGTGCTCTTCAAATCTCCCTTAGCACAGAGATCACCTTGACCTTGTGATCACCTGGATAGAGCTATAGGCAACCTGATATATTCTCAGATCCACTGAAGCAGATCCTTCAGAATCCCCACTTCCTGGATATCAAATGAACCAGAGTTCTCTGCAGCTTTTTCTAGAAGCTCCCCCTACGGACTGCTAGAAAAATTGCCTACTTCTCTAGCTTTTCTCATTCTCCCTGGATTAAAAATGATTTTCTACCTACTTGGTTCTACTCTACTCTCTAGGAGCCAAAGCCTCTTCACTATAGATTCCATGGAGAAACACTGATGCTCAATATTTTTTATCTTAATTCATGTAGTAGTCATAGAGGCATTGTTTTTTAGCTGTAGCCAATATGACTTGATAATCACCTAGTGTTTTGGTTCCTAAATGTCTGCGGAAGAAATAGGTGTCAGAGTGATGTTAGCAAGATGACGGACTAGGAAGCTACAGGCCCTTCTTTCATCTACAGAGACACCAAGTTAACAACAGTATATGGACCAGAATGCCCCTGTGAGAACTCTAGAGACCAGGTGAGATGCTATAGCACCCAGGCCATTGTAAAATGAAGACAGGATTCCAGAAAAGGGGTAGAAAGCATTACAGCAGTTGGTGCACCTGTTCATGCTTCTGCACCTTCACTGTATAGTGTGGAGCAATTGGGAGGAAATCTTCATACTGAGGGTCCTTCCTCAGGACAGAAACAAAAGAACAGACTTTGCACTCAAAGTTCTGGCATGCCGGGGAGCTGTCTCAGAGTCTGGTTTTGCCTGACTTAGAGCAGAGGCAGGATCAGACGCTGCTGAAAACAAAGTCTAGCAGCACATTAGATGTGTAGTTCTACAGGCAGATGCCAGGGGGAGCAAGAGATCAGAAAAGGTTTGAAAGGTTCTTGAACAGATACCTAGACTAACTGGTGACGGGTTCCACCTGTACAAATCCAGTATGCAGGCTGTTAGAGGTGCGTGCTTTTTCAAATGCCCAAAACATAGGCAAAAAAAAAAAAAATTTACAAGGTGTACAAAGAAACACGGAAACACAACCCAACCAAAGGAGCAAACTAAAATTACATAAACCAACCCTAAAGAAATGCAGATTTATGAGCTGTTTGACAAACAGTTTAAAATAACTATCATAAAGATACTCAATAAACTAAAACAGAACAGACAGACAACTAAATGAAATCAGGAAAACAACGTATGAACAAAATGTGAATATCAAACAGAGATAGAAGCTATACAAAGAACAAAACAAAAATTCTGCAGTTGTATGTCAACAAATTGGATAACCTAAAGAAATGGATAAATTCCTAGAAACACACACCCTACCTAGACTGAATCATGAAGACATACAAAATCTGAAGAGATCAGAAACGTGTAAACTATTGAAACAGTAATCAAAAATCTCTCCACAAAGAAAAGCCCAGGACCAGATGACTTCACTGCAGAATTCAATCAAATATTTAAAGAAGAACTCAAGTCAATTTCAAGAGAATTCACATCAATTCTGAAACTCTTCCAAAAAATTAAAGAGGAACACTTATAAGCTCATTCTATTAGGCCCTGATACCAAAACCAGACAAAGAAATTACAAGAAAAGAAAACTACAAACCAATATCCCCAATAAATATTGATGCAAAAATCCTCAACAAAATACTAGCAAACTATTCAACAGCACATTAAAACGATTACACACCATGACCAAGTAGACTTATTCATGAAAAGCAAAGAGAGTTTTGCATACAAAATTTAATCAATGTAATATACCACAATAACAGAATGAAAGACAAAAATGACATGATCATCCCAATTGATAGAGAAAAAGCATTTGACAAGGTTCAATACCCTTTCATGATAAAAATCACTCAATAAACCTGGACAGGAAGGAAACTACCTCAAAATAAGAAAAGCCATTTATGAGGCCAGGCACAATGGCTCATGTCTCTAATTCCAACACTTTGGGAAGCCGAAGCGTGTGGATCACTTGAGGTCAGGAATCTGAGACCAGCCTGGCCAACATGGTGAAATCCTATCTCTACTAAAAATACAAAAATTAGCAAGTGTGGTGGTGCACACCTATAGTCCCAGCTACTCAGGGGGCTGAAGCAGGACAGTCACTTGAACCTAGGAGATAGATGTTGCAGTGAGCTGAGGTCCTGCCACTGCACTCCAGCCTGGTCAACAAAGCAAGACTCTGTCTCAAAAAAAATAAAATAAAATAATAATAAAAGCCACTTATGATGAAAAGCCTACAGCTAACATTATACTCAGTGGTGAAAGACTGAAAGCTCTTCTTCTAAGATAAGGAAAAAGGCATAATACCTGCTCTCACCACTTCTATTCAACATAGTATTGGAACTCCTAGCCAGAACAATTAAACAAGAACAGAACAATTAGGAAAGAAAAAGAAATACAGCCAGGCACAGTGGCTTATGCCTGTAATCCCAGCACTTTGGGAGGCTGAGCCAGGCAGATCACAAGGTCAGGAGTTCAAGACCAGCCTGACCAACATGGTGAAACCCCATCTCTACTAAAAATACAAAAATTAGCCAGGCATGGTGGCATATGTCTGTAAGCCCAGCTACTCAGGAGACTGAAGCTGGAGAACTGCTTGAACCCGGGAGGCGGAGGTGGCAGTGAACCGAGATCGCGCCACTGTACTCCAGCCTGGGTGACAGAGCAAGATTCCATCTCAAAAATAAATAAATAAATACAAATTGGAAAGGTATTAAAATGATCACTGTTCACAGACGACACGATTTTATATGTAAAAAACTCTAAAGATTTCACACTAAAAGAAACCTTGTTAGAATTAATAAATTCAGCATAAGTTGCAGAATACAAAATTGACACACACACAAAAAAACCATTGTATTTCTATATACTAACAATATACAACCTGAAAAGGAAATTAAGAAAACAATTCCATTTACAATAACACCAAAAAGAATAAAATGCTTAGGAATAACCTAACCAAGGAAGTGAGAAGATTATACATTGAAAACCAGAAAATATTACTAAATGAAATTAAAGTTGACACAAATAAATGGAAAGGAACTCAGTGTTCAGGGATTGGAAGATTTAATATTGTTAAGATGGACATACTACCCAAAGCAATCTACAGATTCAAAGCAATTCTTATCAAAATCCCAACAGCATTTTTTGTAGCAACAAAAAAATTCATGCTAAAATCAGTATGGAATCTCAGGGGATCCCAAAAAGCCAACACAACTTTGAAAAAGGAGGTACTTGGAGGACTCATACTTCTTGATTTCAAAACATATTACAAAGCTACAGTAATCAAAACAGTGTGTTACTGGCATAAAGACAGACAATAGACCAAAAGAATAGCATAGAGAACCCAGAAATAAACGCTCATATATACAGTCAAATAATCTTCAACAAGGGTGCCAAGACCACTCAACGGAGGAAGGACAGTCTCCTCAACAAATGGTGTTTAAAAAATTGAACATCCACATGCAAAAGAATGAATATGGGCCCTTATCTTAAACCATATACAAAACTTAACTCAAAATAGATTGAAGACCTAAATGTAAGACCAAAAATTAAACAATTCCTAGAAAAAAAAATGGAAAATCTTCATGCTAGGACTTGTCGATAATTTCTTACCTATGACACCAAAAGCATAGCCAACAAGAGCAAAATAGGCAAATTGGAATACACCAAAGTTTAAAACTTTTATCAAAGGACACAATCAACAGAGTGAAAAGGCAACCCACAGAATGGGAGAAAATAATTGAAAATAATAGATCTAATAAGGGGTTAATATCCAGAATATATAAAGAATTCCCACAACTCAGCAACAACAACAAAAATACAAATAACCCAATTAAAAAATGGACAGGCCAGGTGCAGTGGTTCATGCCTATAATCTCAACACTTTGGGAGGCTGAGGCAGGCGGGTTGCTTGAGCTAGGGAGATTGAGACCAGCCCAGGTGACATGGCAAAACCCTGTCTCTACAAAACATATAAAAATTAGCTGGGTGTGATGGTGCACGCCTGTAGTCCCAGTTACTCAGGAAGCTAAAGTAGGAGAATCACTTGAGCACAGGAGGTTGAGGCTGCCATGGGCCGAGATCACACCACTGCACTCCAGCCTGGGCAACAGAGTGGAACTCTGCCTGAAAAAAAAAGGTGGGTGGCGGTAAAGGATTTGAATAGACATTTGTCATAAGATGACATACAGATGGTCAACAAGCATGTGAAAAGATGCTCAGCATCAGGGAAATGAAAATAAAAACTTCAATGAGATACCACCTCACACCCATTAGAATGACTACTATGTAAAAAAAATAGTAAGTGCTGACAAGTACTGCGGTTTGAATATTTGTCCTCCAAAACTCATATTGTAACTTAATCCCCAATGTGGTAGTATTGAGAGGCGGAGCCTTTAAGAGGTTATTGGGTCATGAAGGCTCTGCCTTCATTAGTGGATTAACCAACTCATGAATTCATGGATTAATGGGTTAATGGATTAATGGGTTATCATGGGGACGAGACTAGTGACTTTATAAGAAGAGGAGGAAAGACTTGAACTAGCACACTCAGCTTCCTTGCCAGGTGATACCTTGTGCCATCTTGGGACTACAGAGAATCGTCATCAGCAAGAAGGTTCTCACCAGATGCAGCCTTTTGACCTTGGACATCTCAGCCTCCGTAACTATAAGAAATAAATTCCTTCCAGCCTGGGTGATGGAGCGAGACTCTGCTTCCAGGGGGAAAAAAAAAGGAAAAAGAAATTTCTTTTATCTGTGCAGTTTTAGGTATTCTGTTATAAACAACAGAAATCAGACTAAGATAGCAAAACATGGAGGAATTGGAACCCTTGCACATTGCTGATAGAATTCTACAATGATGCAACCTCTATAGAAAACTATATGGAGATTCCTAAAAAATGTTAAGATACAACTACTATATGAGCTAGCAATCCCACTTCTGGGTTTATATGCAAAAGAATTGAAAGTAGGGTTGGCCAGGTGCAATGACTCACACCTATAATCCTAGCACTTTGGAAGGCTGAGGCAGGAGGATCACTTCAGCTCAGGAGTTCAAGACCATTCTGGGCAACACAGTGAGACCTCGCCACTACAAAAATTTTAACATTAGCCAGGTATAGTGGTGCACACCTGTAGTCCCAACTACTGAGGAGGCTGAGGCTGGAGAACTCATTGAGCCTGGGAGGTTGAGGTTGCAATGAGGTATAATCATTCCACCACACTCCAGCCTGGGCGACAGAGCAAGACCCCATATCAAGAAAAGAAAGGAAGGAAGGGAGGGAAGGATAGCGGGAGGGACAAGGGAAGGGAAGGGAAGGAAAGAGTCTTAATGAGATATCTGGTTGCCCATATCCACAGCAGCACCATTCATAACAGCCAAGAAGTGGAAGCAACACAAATGCCCATCAACTGATGAATGAATAAACAAAACATAGTATATACCTACAATGAAATATTATTCGGTCTTTAAAAAGGGAAGCGGTGTCACATGCTACAACATGAATAAAACTTGTGGACATTATGCTAAGTGAAATAAGAGAACAACAAAAAGACAAATAGTATATGATTTTACTTACATAACGTACTTACAGTAGTCAAATATATAGAAGCAGAAAGTAGAATGGTGGTTAACAGAAGCTAAGAGGAGGAGGAAAAAGAGAGTTGTTTAACGGGTATAGAGTTCAGATTTGTAAGATAAAACAGTTCTGGAGATCTGTTTCACAATAATGTGAATGTATATAACACTACTGAACTGAACATTGTTTAAATAGTTAAGATGGTAAAGTGTATGTTATGTGCTTTTTACCACAATAGAAAAAAAATGATGTGGAGACCTTCAAGAACCTAATGAAAATTATGCCCCTAACCTTGACAGAAAAATACAGACATTGCATATAATTTCAGGGAGTCAAAGGACATCCACTGGGACAGATGCATAGGTAAGAGCTGCTGGACTAGGCTAAGCTTTATACTTGAAAGATAAGAAAAATAAGGAACAGAGAAGGCAAATTATTTTCTCCAAGACCTCAGTGCTCAACAGTAACAAAGCTTGCTGTAGACCCTGGGTATTCTGATTCATGATCTGGTGCCTTTTCTACCACTGCATGTTGCTTCTTATATTGGGGGCTATAAAAATTAGGCAAAAAGTGGAACTGCAATTCATTTGCAACAGAGGCCTCAGCTGACCCTACGAGGACCTGCGGAGCTGAGAAGGCCAATCATAGTTGTCTTAAGTTGGAGAGGGGCTAGAGAGTGGGATCAGGAGCCTGGTTCCTCATTCTTACCCATTAACCAGTCAATAGATGCAGCTGCTCAGAAGGCAATGTGACCTTGGGCCAGGAAGAGCTCTTCAGGACCTCAGGTGAGATCCATCAGCCATCAATACTCCCAGCAGGACAGTGGGATAAATATCTGGATCCTGGGGAAGGGGGAATTTGGGCAAGGCAGGATTACTTCCAATACAATCGGTGTGGGAACACTTGCAACAAGCCTTCTCTTCCTTTTCAAACAACCTCAACATTTTAAAGTCATATTTTCCTCTCCTTTCTTCACACTTCTTGAAGAACTAAGGTCAACCCATAGATTATCGAGAGTAGAAAGAATGCAGCTATGATGCCTCAAGCTTATCTGCGAGGGACTGAGGACTCCTCTAAACACTGTAATGACAATTGACCTTGACAAAATTGGGGACTCTATTTCTGAAGATAGTCTCTGGGGGATCCCAAGAGTAATGGGATGAAATTGATGGAGCAATGCACTGTTTCGCTTTATAGCCTTTCCATTTGTCACACAAATTATAATGAATGCTTATTTCTTGATTTATATTTCGGCTTTCACACAATTTGCAGCTCCTGCTATGTTTACATGCACCATCTGGAAGAACTAATGAGTCAAGGAGCACCAGAAATTATAATTTGCTTTGACTAAACCTGGAAGATTTTTACTGGCAATAAAATGATTTTGCTTTTTTTTCCCCTGAAATTGCAAGGAGATTAAAATATGAGTTTCACTGAGTTTAGGGCAGAAATATGCAAAGCAAATTTTAATAGAATGAACCTTCAGGCATCTGGCATTCCTAATCAATTCAGAATAATTTAGTCATTATAGCAATAGTCTCATGATAGAAAGTCTCTTCTGACACTGGAGTTCTTAAAAATGATTACCTAGCCTGTACTCAAATGTCACAGTGGGTCTCAGTGGGCATAAGAGGGAACACACAGGAATGCTAAGTAGCTTAGAGGTTAAGAACTTGGTCTCTGTCTCCCATGGCCTTAGAGCTCATGTCTGGCACTTATGATTGATATGACACTGGACAAGTAAACTAACCTCTTTAGATATCAGGTACTTTGTATACAAAACAGAGATAATAATAGGAACCATATAATGGGGTTATTGTGAGAATTAAATGAGCTAATAGAAGGAAATTACACTAAACTGTTAGGCATAACACTAAAGCACTCAATGAACACTCACAGTTATTTCCCAAAAAATAAATTATTCTTTCAAAGGCAGTTTAGTCTCTCTTGGGTCAGAATTGCCCTGCATAGAGAGTAACTAAGGATAATATGGATGAAGTAATTAAATACATCCATAGTTCAGTCGAAGTGCTCATTTTTATTCCATGACAGAGTGTGAAGGTCTTGGACTTAGCCCTAGACTAGCAAGCTAGGTCCAATGGACACTAGGAAATGTAAATGAAGATACAGATGGAGTCAACTACTTGGAAAACATTTCACATTCTAATTCTTCTTAAAAGTTAAATTTAGAAAAGGAAATAAATGACTGTTCTAGTCATTTCTGTTGCCATAGTAAACATCTCTCCCACTGGCAAAGTGAAGGAAAGAGGTAAATATTAGGACTACCCAGTAAATCCAAAAGGACATAATTATAATCTTTGAAAGGCTCTCCTAAAAATAATGTGTTCAATTTAGCATGCTAGAATTAATTTGTATAGGTTTTATAAGACAGTATTTGTTATCTCTGTTCATAAAACAGAAAATGTTGTATTATAGAGGATATAAAAACTACATTAAACTTCTGGAGAAGATAACAAAAATCAACCAAATTCTACAACGCAGAGATTAAACACGTAATATTAATGAGTTTCCTTCTAGTTTATTCCTATGCACAAATAGGTTGGGTTTTCTTTTTTCAGAATTATAATCATACTATCTGTTCAATGTTTGACCCTACTCTTTTCATTTAAGATTTACTGTTTACAAGTAAACACTTTCCAGTGTCATAGTTTTTGAAAATGTGATTTTTAGCAAAGTGTAATATCCTCTTATATAGATTTCTTCCACGAATCATTAGTGATTTTTAACTTTTTACTTTAAAAAATAAAGCTGCAGTAGGCCAGGCACGGTGGCTCAAGCCTGTAATCCTAGAACTTTAGGAGGCCAAGGCGGGCAGATCACGAGGTCAGGAGATTGAGACCATCCTGGCTAACACGATGAAACTTCATCTCTACTAAAAATACAAAAAAATTAGCCGGGCATGGTGCTGGGCGCCTGTAGTCCCAGCTACAGGAGAGGCTGAGGCAGGAGAATGGCGTGAACCTGGGAGGCGGAGCTTGCAGTGTGCCGAGATTGTGCCACTGCACTCCAGCCTGGGCGACAGAGTGAGACTCTGTCTGAAAAAAAATAAGTAAATAAATAAATAAATAAATAAAGCTGCAGTAAACATCTTTGCTCATTAAACTTGCTACAAATCTTTGCTTTTTTTTTTTTAGATTCCTAGAAGTGGAATTATTACAAAGACTATATTTTAAGCCAATTAATGCCAACCAATTGCTTTCCAAAAAGATGTAAGATGATGTAAAATGTAAGATGATATCCGCTTACATTTTTATCAGCAATGCATGAATTATTCATCTTACCAAATGTTTGCCAGCACCAAATCTCATAACTCCTAAAATGGAAAAGTGTACTTCATACAAAATAATTGATATCTTGACAGTAAGGTTATTTTGTCTACTTCTTGGTTAAAATTTGAAAATTAATTTATGATAACTCAAAGTTAATTATTATATAATCTCTATTATGGTCAGTATTGTGGTTGAATTGGTTGTGTATTCCTTCATCTGTTGCCACCACCACTGGTTTACCAGCCTCTGGAAAGCAGCAAGGGATATTATGTACCTCCCACACCACCTAGAACAGTGTCTTATACACAGTTCATGTTCAACAATTATTCATGGAGCAGAAATGATTATGCTATCTAACCTTTAGGAATATTTCAGCCAATCTTGGGAAAGGGCGAGATATAGATTTCAATAGACAGATGCCTATCTTCTAGTCACCATGGTTTTGTTAAGATCAGGGAAAAATAAAAACAAACCACAGAAAATCATTCTGGTAGTGACAACACTGGCAAACCTTATGCTAGATCAAGATCTTTCAAATTTTTGGCTCTTACCCAGAATAAGAACAACATTTACATCATGACTCAGCACACATACATATATAAAGATCTGTAATTAAAATAAATAGTTTATTCTCTATGCTACCTGTGATATAGTCTAGTGTTTCCTTTTCTATTTCAATGTTTAAGGAATGTTCAACTTTTAAGGAATTTTTAAGGACTAAAGACAACATTTCCCTACTCCTTTGTAGGACCATTCACAGGTTATATGAATAACCAAATTATTTCACAATAGATGGTTTGGAAAACAACTCATTTGAGCAAGATCATAATTGGCCACCAGTCCTCTGGCAGCCTTATAGGCCAGCTGCTTCCATACCCATCAGAGGTTGGGGAGACCTTCCTTGGCTTTCATCTGTTCTTTCCTACAAAGGCAAGTCTACAGAGGCTGCCTTGACCCCATAAGATCCCATCAGTGTGCCCTTGTTTTCTTAGACTACAGCTGCAGGCAACAGTTGGTAAACCTACACTAGTGTTACACACTGGCCTGTGTCTCAAGGAAGTTCAATGTGAATAAATCTTTAATTGTTAAATGCAGAACTTGCATAATGAAAACAGATGGCAATATTATAATCAACTTAACTGGATGAAAACACTTAGGAAGGAGGAATAGATTTCATATTTAGTCCTCAGAGTCAACTGATTTTCTCTATAAATCAGAGCAACTCAGAAGTATGACTTCAGCTTTTTCAAATTCCAAATATGAGTTTTCATCAAAGGTTGCTGAAGGCCACAATACTTTTCAGAGGGTTGAAGAAGCTGCCTTTTTACTTCTTAGAATCTCTAGCAACCATTTTCTGACCCTGAGATTCACAAGCAATCAACACCTCTACCAATTTCCAGAAACTAGAGTCCCAAATCATGGCATTTCTGATGGAGGCTACAAATGAGGCAATTCTTGATAAGATGAAGGGGGAAATAGCAACGACTCACAATGTGCAATGTCTCCAACACCCTCACAAACCCTTCAAGTCCAGCTCTTCATGCCAGCAGAGAAAACTCTAGGTTGATGTAAAATGTGAATCACTTTGCCATTGTGATACAGTGAATCATCTCCTGGGGATAGGGCTATACAACAAATCTACTAGCTAAAAACAATTGTTTAATAAAAACTACCCTAACAAAAGACAAGCATCCAAGTAAACCCACCATTTTACTCATAGTTAATATAGTTAATTGGATAGTTATGTCCTAAGTACCATATTAAAAGTCTTACAAGAATTATCTCATTTAAGTCTCATAATTCTATCAGATCAATCTCATTTTCCAGATGGAGGAGATGAGACACAGAAGATGTAAATAATTCATCTATGCAAGAGGGCAATTGTCTCCTAACATCCAGTATCCTCTTATTTTAATAATAATCCTCTGAGTTTTAGCTGGGCACATAGCCACCAGACTAAAGACAACATTTCTCAACTCCTTTGTAGGACCACTGTCTTAGTCAGCTTGAGCTGCCATAACAAAATACCATAGATTGAGTGCCTTAAGCAACAGAAATTTATCTTTCACAGTTCTGGAAGCTGGTAAGTCCAAGATCAAGGTGTTGGCCAGTTTAGTTCCTGGTGAGGGCTCTCTTCCTGGCTTGCAAATGGTAGTCTTCTTGCTGTGTCCTCTCACAAGGCAGAGATGGAGGACAGCAAACTCTCTGGTTTCTTCCTAGAAAGGAGCTAATCCCATCAATAAGGACCCCACTCTAATGATCTCATGTAAACCTAAGTACCTTCCAAGGTTCCACCTCTTAATGCCATCACTTTAGGGGTTAGGGCTTCAGCATATGAATTTGGATGGTGGACACCAACATTCAGTTCATAACAGCCATGGAGCTAAGTCTTAGGCAATGGGCTGCGACTGAAAGTGACCCATTGACTTGTCTCGTAAAGGGACATGCCCTCTACTTCTCTTCTTTCCTTCCCAGTGGCTGAGATGCAGATGTGGTGATGGGAGCTGGAGCTCTGTTTTGGACTGCAAAACAGATGGTGTGGGTTGAAGGTGAGAGTGCAATAAGAAACTAGATACTGTTGAGGTTGTCACGTAAACCCTAACGTGTATAGGGTGATACAAACCTCTATCCTATTGAAGCCACTTTGGCCTTTGCTACAACAGCTGAATCTCATCAGAACTTATTCATTATATAGGTCACATCACTGATAAATAATAGAGGCTGTTATTTGAACTCAAATCTGTGTAAATCTAAAGCCCGGTCTCTTACTGACTATACAGTACTACTTGCAAAAACCAAAAGGTTAAAGTATAACAAAAAGAGGTCAAGCTGACACCCAGAGAAGGTGCTAAATGCAAAATAATTTTAGCTCTTTGAGGTCTGAAACAAGCCTGTGCCACTCACGTTAAAACCTCAGGTGTCCCAATTGTGAATAAAAACACTAATAAACATCGGGAAGAATGGAGGAGCATGCCGCAAAACCGAACTCCACAAGTACAATTCTGACAGTGGCAGATAAGGGCTGGATTCAGGCCTACTGTGGGAAGCAACAATTGTAAACCACCCACGGCGATAACACCATATCAGGGACACTTCCCCGTTGAAGTCCACTGTGGCAGCACCATGGTTCTTTGGTTGTGGTCACCTCTCACCCCACTCACCTAAGGTGTTTCTAAAGCCCAGTTCCCAGTAGCACCCTAGAGCCTGAAATCGGAGAGCAGTCACTTCGGGATCTACACTGAATGAATCAGGTCTGGTCCTACAGGCTAGCCCACTCCGAGAAGCTAGCAGGCATTTCCCCCTCAGCAGGAGAGCCTCCCTTTCCATCCCAAAGCTGCTCTGGGAGCATTCATTTGATTTAGTTGAAATGGACAAACAAAACCTAAATCATTTGCTTTTAGACGTGAAAGATTGTCAAATCCAGCAAGTAAGCACTCCTTACGTGTTTTTCTATCTACACCCCTGCCAACACCCTCACCACCTCCTCCCTGCCATCTTGTGACACAAACACTGTGAGAAACACTTTAATAGAAACAGGATTGTGAAGAAACAGTGCCTATTTCTTTTGTTTCTGAAGACATTACTAAAATCCATTCTGACCCAAATGACAGAGCTAGGGGCCACTTCTCACAGCCAAGCAACAAGGCTTCCAAGCCAAAACAGCCCCAGCTTTTTGTAACTTTGGAAGAATGTAGTCCAGGAATAGTTTCCAGCCTGCCCAGTGGCAGAAACAGAAATCCAGCGCCCCAGAGAAAGTCCCAATTCCCTGTAAACAAAGAAGGGAGGAACTGTTTATTACAGTCACTGAAGTCTTAACATAAGGCTCCAAGTATGTCAAGCACACCAAACAAATTTAGCTTCACCACCTGTTCCGGAAAAGAAACGCCCATGCCAAAATCTCCCCAAAAGTGCACAGATATTCTCAGTGTGGATTAGCTGGGAGTCTTTTCAAATATGTTCTATATTAGAGTTTGTAAACTGGGCACTTGATGTACACCACATGGCCACCGCGTAAGACGTGAAGTTTTTGTTCTGTGCCTCAGAAAATCACACTTTTGCTCCATAGTTTTTAGATAAAACTTTACAAAATGGTAAGAAATCCTAAAAAAAAAAAAAAGAAAAGAAAAGAAAAAAAAAATAAGAAAGGAGCCTACTGGAGGAAAAACACACATACTTGAAAAATTCCATTATCTAAGAGATATGCCAACAGAGTGTGGTTAATTGCCAAAAAAAAAAAGTGGGCTAGGTGATAATTGATAAAACACAGATGTGTAAGCATGTCAGGGCCAAGAGACATAAAATGCCATAGTATAGACAGGTGACAGAAAAGTAATGCCTCAGTTAAGCCGTGCAAAGAGTCAAAAAACCAAAATCAGGGCAAATGCCAAAATCTGCATTTACTTGCAAAGCACCTTCTAGTCTACAGATTCTGATAGATCAAATGAGAATGCCTGTAAATTGTTTAGGAAAATGCCAAGCACCTACTGAACTTTCAACAAACGCTCATGGCTGCAGTTGCTGTTAAGAAAAAACTAGGCCGGGCGCGGTGGCTCAAGCCTGTAATCCCAGCACTTTGGGAGGCCGAGATGGGCGGATCACGAGGTCAGGAGATCGAGACCATCCTGGCTAACACGGTGAAACCCCGTCTCTACTAAGAAATACAAAAAATAGCCGGGCGAGGTGGCAGCGCCTGTAGTCCCAGCTACTCGGGAGGCTGAGGCCGGAGAATGGCGTGAACCCGGGAGGCGGAGCTTGCAGTGAGCTGAGATCCGGCCACTGCACTCCAGCCTGGGCGACAGCGCGAGACTCCGTCTCAAAAAAAAAAAAAAAAAAAAAAAAAGAAAAAACTATGCCCCAGGTTATGCTGCACCTCCCACGAACTTGCTGAACTTCTATCCTTCCTTTAAGACTCAAATCAAAACTCCTCTCTGAAGCTTCCTTGGCCCCAGCTCCCCTCCCCAGGTAGTGTTAGTGCTTTGTCAGTGCTCCCAATGCAGTCTTATATACACAGTCCCCCTAGAGATCCAGGAAGAACTTAAAAGACCCCAAAACTACATATCCATGAACCTCATATCTACTTCGAAGCATGCTTGAAGAATGAATGAGCGCTGAGTGCTAGAAGGAAAGAAGGTGGAAAACAGGCCAGTGGGAAAACCTGAATATGCCCCAACCTCACCGATCTCCAGATACATATGAAGCCTCAGCAACATTAAACCTCAGTGTGAGAGCAACAAACCTACTCATATTCCTCACACAGGAACCCAATCCTTTTCAAAATTCCCCTGAGTGTCTTCTGAGGTTCTCCAGAAAGTGTTTCTCAGGTGCTCATGAGTCAGTTCTGCCTACCACTTCTCATTTATCTTGGAAACTCTGAACCCACTCCTTCCCTCATGACACCTCTGCCTCAGCAGCTGTACCATGGCATTGGGAGCAGCACCTCTGCCCAGGCCCAGATCCCTGCGGAGTCGCCCAGGCACAGGCTCTCTTTTCTGGCTGTGCGTCAACAGCTGGACTGTCCCATGAGAAATTAGAAAGGAAAGGTACGTGCTCTATCTACCACGAAACTCAGAAAATGGATTGCAGCTGAGGGTGGGAGCTGCCTGAATCATCAGATAGCTGAAATGGGATTTTCAGGTAACACACACAGCAGCCATTTCTCTCCTTCCCCACTGGGTGCCCGTGGGTATCCAGAAAAGCAGAGTTAGAGTGGGAGCAAGTGCCAGAATCCTCAAGCCCCCCTGCTGAGTCTGAATTGGGGTGGTATCCACCCCCCATCTTTCCCCAACAGGAAACTCTCGAGGGGTCCTACCTCAGGGTTGTTTCATCCACTAGCTGCTCTAGACACAGTGCCTGTGGCCTTCCAGCTATTCAGTCAACAGCATATGAAAATAGTGATACCTGCTATAAAAAGTATTTATTCCAAAATTTTTGAAAAAACATAATTGAAACGAATAAATGTTTATCTAAAATGATCATCAAATGTAACATTACATCAACTCAAATACTATTTCCTTATTAAGGACATTCATCACCATAATGTGGGTGCATTTTCATTTGTTAGAATGATATGGGATGGTGTCTCCAAAAGTAAGATTCCTGACAGCCGCTGTAGTCAAAACAGGCCGCTCCTCCCTGCAGTCTGGTTTCTCTGACCGTCGTCAGCCTCCTAACTCTGCCAAGCCCATCTAAAAAGACTGCAACCCGATTATAGGTACACTTCAATTCTTCAAAAAGAATTGTTATAGAAATGTTTGACTATACAGAAAAGAATACTATCAACCCGTATGCAGCACCCAAGACCCAGCTACAATGTTCATGAACACATGGCCAATCCATACCTCCTTTCCCTCCAGCAAATTCCAGATAGTGTATCATTTCATCCATAAATATTTGAGAGATATATATCTTTAAATATATATAAAATCTTTAAAACCTTTTTCAACCTACATACAATAGTATTATCACACCTAAAACACTGTAATTAATAATTTCTAGGGCCGGGCGCGGTGGCTCAAGCCTGTAATCCCAGCACTTTGGGAGGCCGAGACGGGCGGATCACGAGGTCAGGAGATCGAGACCATCCTGGCTAACACGGTGAAACCCCGTCTCTACTAAAAATACAAAAAAAATTAGCCGGGTGAGGTGGCGGGCGCCTGTAGTCCCAGCTACTCGGGAAGCTGAGGCAGGAGAATGGCATGAACCCGGGAGGCGGGGCTTGCAGTGAGCTGAGATCCGGCCACTGCACTCCAGCCTGGGCAACAGAGCCAGACTCTGTCTCAAAAAAAAAAAAAAAAAAATTTCTAATACCACAAAGTATCCAGTAAGGATATAATCTAATTTTTACTTCTTCCTTAGTCTTCAGGTAAGTCAGTCAATGCAAGTAGTTTGGTGGTGGTGGTGTTACTGCTGTTGTTGTTTGGAAGAGGTCACTTTACCCACCATCTAAATCAGAATCAATTTCCAGCCCACGAAAACTCCCAATAGGTAAGACTGAAAGAGAAGAAATGAAAAGCAAGATGGGGCTGGGTGCTGTCACACACGCCTGTAATCCCAGCACTTTGGGAGGCTGAAGCGGGCAAATCACCTGAGGACAGGAGTTGGAGACCAGCCTAGCCAACATGGTGAAACTCTGTCTCTACTATAAAAAAAAAAAGTAATAATAATACAAAAATTAGCTGAGTATGGTGGCGGGCGCCTGTAGTCCCAGCTGCTTGGGAGGCTGAGGCAGGAGAATAGCTTGAACCCAAAAGGCGGGGGTTGCAGTGAGCTGAGATCGCGCCACTGCACTCCAGCCTGGGCGACAGAGCAAGACTCCGTCCCAAAAAAAAAAAGAAAGAAAGAAAGAAAAGAAAGATGGCTAGGGAGCTGGGAGGGAGATATCTCTATTAGACCAGGGAGGGGATTTACAGCAAGGAGAACTGGTAATTTTGGAGAATGAAAGAGGGTCTGGAAAGAACAGCAAGAGATGATAGGTGGACGCCAAACACAAACATGCCTGTATGCTGAAGGTCTGCTCTGTCATTTAGCAGGTATGTTGAAACACGTTCAATCCTTCTGTTACAACCGCCAGCAGGAGAGGTCTCATCACACTGGGGGAATGATGGTCTTTGACGGCACTAGCAGCGTCTCTGGGACTTCACCAGCTGACTGCAATAAGCTTCACAAGCCTGCTCCTCTTGAAGAGAAAATAGTTTTTAAGTGGATTTTATTTCAAGGCAGACTGGCAATGCAACAGACACAGGCAGGCAAAAATGTTACAGCGCCAACAGCAAGTTTTGTTTTAATCCACATTATACAAAACAAATGAATTTGAGGTACTTAAAAAAATGTTCTCTTCACCTGATTCTCATTGCGAAAGTAAAAATTGTTCTCCCTCTTTCTGCTCAGAAAGAACCATAAGTATTGTAAAACCACAGGAGGAGCTCTGTGACACTGTAAAATGTTTTCATAGTTAAACAATTGTATCTTTCTTTGTTTTTTGTGGACAGTCATATCTGGGAGATGTCCGTCTGTCTGTGAGGAAAACTCCAGTCTCTTCGGCCTGGAATCCAATCTATGCTTGCCTTACCTAGCTGATCCCAAGAAATACTCCTCCACCATCGGTCTCATCTCCTTCCTATTCCTCACTCTCATTCAACCCATTCTCACAACTCTAGCTTTATCCAAACCCTTCTCCTCACCTGTGTTTCCAACCGCTCTTGCTCAGCACAGGTGAAGTTCTAGTTCCCTCTCAAAAGCTTTTATTTAATCTGATCAAACCATAACATCCTTCTCTTCTCCAAAATCCTATAACACAGAGCTTGACCCCACAACTTAGTCCTTAAATATGCTTTCTCATATGATCTAAAAATTTTTTCTACTTATATCTTATTTCACTAATATGATTTGCAACTTCCCCGAAGCAAAGGACTATGACTCATGCATCTTTTATACCCAGTACAGTGCTAAGCACCTGGTAAACATGTGGTGCCTACTATCTTAATTTGTCTTGAACTTTTAGATCTAATGTGGGAACTGTTGTTTCAGTTACTTGTATGCTCACCAAATGGGATTTTATAATTTCACAAATATATATGGAAAGATTTGGATGACACTATGATATAGAGGCATCTTTTCATCATAGATGATTTGACATGGCTCCCTTTAACTAAATTACCATTGCCACTTTGACAAGTTCATTTGTTGGAACCATAAAGGACTCTGTTAATATATGGGCTGACCTGTATGTATATCTTAGCATTTTCCAATGAGTGAACATTGAGTTTTCCTTTTTGTTCTTCATGTCAATATCCACTAATGTACTTCTAGCATTCCAGTCAATGTATACCAAAAAGAAAGAAGACAGAGAATATACATTTTGTAATTTATCACTAGTCTGACTTAAGATGAGGGAAGAAAAAGTGTATTATTTTAACAGTTGCACCATGCCCTCCTAGGGATGGAATAGTTTCTGAAAAATGCTTTGATGAGTACTTGTATAAATTGAGACGTTGAGCATCTGGCCATCAGAGCAGCACTTGAAACTGCTCTGAGGACAACAAGGAAAGGAATTTCTTTGTTATTTAAATGAGTCTAGGAGAGGAGAGAAAGGTGAGAAAAGAGAGCAGAACAAGCAAAAGACCCTATGAAGAAGCCCTTTCTCCCTTTTCCATCTGGAAAGAGCCACGGGACGACCCTAAATGGAAGGGCCTAAAAGGGTTTTGGAGAGCTTAATATAGGCTTTTAATTTTTTATTCTATGTAAATGGAGACCTCTGTTCCTTGTGCCATCCAAATCTCCTACCAAACTCCTCAACACTTTCTCTGCAGAACTCTGTCCTTGTAAAACTCAGTCTCTACATAACTCAGCACCTTCTCAACACAATCTCTCCGTAACTCAAACTCTACTCAAGTCATCTTCTATGTAACTCATTCTCTACCCAAATCAGTCTCCACTCAAATCAAATTCTTCTCCACTCAGTTAAAACCCTTCTCAATGCAATACTTGAATCAGCTCCAACTCAACCTAATTCAAACTCTACTTAAGTAAACTCTATTCAACTGGGTTCCCTAAACTAAATTTCACTGTGCTTACAGATGCTTTGTGTGGGTGTAGTTTTTGGAAGAATTTGAAGAAGTCTGCATCTTACATCTAGGCTATAGCAGCATAGACTGAAGAAAAACATGAATGCAGTTGTCTGAGAATACCATCATTAGAACGAGTTTCCTGTGAATTTGCAGAAATCTTGCAGATATTTCCACAGGCTGTGGTTTCAAGCCACTTTATCTTAAACTTTATCTAGACATCAGAACAAAGGCTCCCAGCTGATGTAAGTTGCAGACATTGTTTAAAGCTTTGAATATGCATATATAGACTATATGAAAGTAGGAAAATTTTTTCTGGACTGAAGGTACTCAGCCCAGAATGCATGGGTTAGAGAGCAGAACTATGGCACTGAGCCAGTAGAAAAGGAAGGCATTATCAGGTAGCAGGTGTTAAACAAAAATCATGGGAAGCCATTGTTTTGAACCGAGCTCCTGCACTAGACCCCAACAGGCCAAAACAAAACAAAATGGGGTCACACATGCTAAATGCCCCATCATCAAACTGAAACTTCTTCTTTTTTTTTTTTTTTTTTTTTTTGAGACAGAGTCTTGCTCTGTTTCCCAGGCTGGAGTGCAGTGGTACAATCTCAGCTCACTGCAACCTCCACCTCCTGGATTCAAGCAAATCTCCTGCCTCAGCTGCCTGAGTAGCTGGGATTACAGGTCCAACAGGGCAAAACAAAAGACAATGGAGTCACACATGCTAAATGCCCCATCATCAAACTGAAACTTTAAGGAAGCAGATAGATCCCCTAACAGACCAGTTTTTCCTGAAAACAGGAGATTCCCGTCTACCTGAGTCAGCATAATAAACATGTCCCATTGGGCTGGGTGCGGTGGCTCACGCCTGTAATCCCAGCACTCGGGAAGGCTGAGGCAGGTGGATCACCCTGAGGTCAGGAGTTTCAGACCAGCCTGGCCAACATGGCAAAACTCTGTCTCTACTAAAAATACAAAAATTAGCCGGGCGTGGTGGCTCACGCCTGTAATCCCAGCTACTCGGGAGGCTGAGGCAGGAGAATCGCTTGAACCCAGGAGGCAGAGATTGCAGTGAGCCAAGACTGTGCTGCTGCACTGCAGCCTGGGTGACAGGGTGAGACTCTGGCTCAAAAATTAAATAAATAAATAAATAAATACGTCCCATCTGCTTTAATCTTTACCAAAATAAAGTAACCTGAAGTAATCTGATGTTAAGAAATCAGTTTCTTAAATATTGTTCTGTTTCCTTGTTCCCACCTTACAAAACCCACTGTTCTGCCATTGCCCAGTCAGAGCTCTCATTCTATTTTGCAGAATGGAGGTTGTCCCAATTCATGAATCATAAACAAAAGCAATTTGATCTATAACGAAATTTGTTGTAATTTTCTTTTTTTGACATGGGTAATCAGTGATAGGCATTTTACAAAGCATACTTTGGATAGCAAATCTGTTTAGAAATAGCATTTTGGAAATATTTATTGTGTAAAAGAGTACATCTGGTATACCAGAGTGAAATGAAGAGATGTAGTTGTCCATCACCTTTTGAAAGACCACTAAAATAAATTAAAGGACTTTAAAATGCACAGACCCACAAGGACAAAGAAAAAAAAGGAGAGGAGACACCTGCCAATGAATGATGTCAACAAATCTTCAAAGATGGAAAACAGACAAGGGAGTATTAGCAACTCTAGCAAAGGGGATGTAGCATCTGAGCACAATGGAAAATAGTAACGAATGGGGCCATAGCACCTGCAGCACCAGGAAAGGCTCAGGAATGGAAGTACCAGGAACCAGAAGGCAGGATGAGACTAGGAAGGAAAATCTGTATACAAAGTAGAGAGTGATCAAATACTATAGACCCTTTTACTTTCCTCAGTTCCTTGCAGCCAGGCTACTGGCTTTCTCCCCATTGCTTAGGAGAACGGAAATGTGGTCTCTGGAAAAATATGGGCCAGAGAGACTCAAAAGTAACTAGGAGTACAGAGTTGGTCTGAAGCATGGAGCTCAAAAGAGTGGGACTAAGAACGCCTTCAATGGTAAATGTTGGGACTACATCTTCTTACCCTGCAGCTGGAAAGTATATTCTCTCTAGGAAATATGTTAAAGTATTCTTGTCTAAAGAAAGTGAACAGTATGAGAGAGGGAAGAAACTCTAAAGATATTGATATTAGAGGATTTCTTAATGAAAAAGTCAAATCATAAACCAAAGCCCACATACTTTCCTATTAGCTACCAATATGCTTTAAGTATTATTGGGGTTGTTTGTTTTGAGACGGAGTCTCACTCTGTCACCCAGGCTGGAGTGCAGCAACATGATCTCGGCTCACTGCAACCTCTGCCTCCTGGGTTTAAGCGATTCTCCTGCCTCAGCCTCCTGAGTAGCTGGGACTACAGGCACGTGCCACCACGCCTGGCTAATTTTTTTTTTTTTTTTTTTTTTTTTGTATTTTTAGTGGAGACGAGATTTCACCATATTAGCCAGAATGGTCTCGATCTCCTGTCCTCAAGTGATTCGCCCACCTCAGCCTCCCGAAGTGCTGAGATTACAGGCGTGAGCCACCACGCCTGGCCAAATATTATTGTTTTAATGAGAAGACAGAAAATATCCCCAAATATCTGACCAAGTTGGTAGCCTTACACTACCTGACTTCAAGACTTTTCATAAGCTGTGGTAATGTTGCTATAAAGATAGATATATGAAACAATGGAATGGAAATAGACTGTACATATACGGTCAGTTGACTTTTAACAAACATGACAAGGTAATTCTCTGAGGAAATAACTATCTTCTCAGCAAATAGTGCTAGAACAACAGGATATTTATATAAAAAAACTAACCTCACACTATGCACAAAATTAACACATAAAAGCTAAAACCATAATACTCTAGAAAAAAAAAGTATCTACCATTTTGAAACAGCAATGACTTTTCTCATAAAAACATAAAAAATACCAACTATTAAGAGATGTTAAGTAAAATTTATGGGAAGCTGTTGTTAGGCAATGAGTACCCGCACTGGGCGCCAACAGATCAGACCAAACCACAATCATGCCAAACTTTAAAACAGGCCTGTTTCCAAAAACAGGCTCCAGGCACAGTGGCTCACACCTGTAAACCTGACATTTTGGAAGGCCGAGCCCAGGGGATTGCTTGAGCCCAGGAGTTGAAGGTTACAGTGCACTATGATCACACCACCACACTCCAGCCTGGACAACAGGGTGAGACACTGTCTGAAAACCAAAACAAAAGAGAAGATTCACCATAATCAATCAAAAGGGGCCCAATGAACCTGAGCTGGCATAAGGAAGCCCCCTCAGCTGTAATTCATAGAAGGGAAGTAACCTGGTATTAATCGATCAACTTTTTCGACTATGCTGTTTCCTTGTTCCTACTTAAGCCACCTTTAAAAACCAACTGTTTTGCCACAATTGGAGGAACTCTTGTTTATTTATAGACTGAATGCTGCCGGTTCATAAATTGCTGACAAAAGCCAATTCGATCTTTAAACTCAATTTGTTGAAATTTTGCTCTTTGACGCATAAAGAATATTAATAATATATTTTGTTAAAAATGTTTAAACTTTTTCTGTATAAAATGTCCATTAATAGGTAATGAATAAACAAGGTAATATATCTATACAATAGAATACTACTCGACAGTAAAAAGAAGTAAGAACAGACATGCTGAGTGAGGTGGCTCCCCCCGGAATCTCAGAGCTTTGGGAGGCTGAGATGAAAGGATTGCCTGAGGCCAGAGTTTGAGACCAGCTAGGCAACAAACCAAGACTCCATCTCTACAAAAAAAGTTTCAAAAAAATTAGCCAGGCATGATAACACAAGCCTCTGGTCCCAGCTGCTCAGGAGGTGGAGGTGGGAGGATTGCTTGAGGCCAGGAGTTCAAGACCAGTCAGACAACAAAGTGAGACCCCCATCTCTACTAAAAAAAAATTTGTTTTAATTAGCCAGGCATGGTAGCACATGTCTGCAGTCTCAGCTACTCAGGAGGTTGAGGTGGGAAGATCACCTGAGCCCAGGAGTTCAAGACTGCAGTGAGCTATGATCACAACTGCACTCCAGCCTGAGCGACAGAGCGAGACTTATATGGTTTGACTCTGTGTCCCCACCCACATCTCATCTTGAATTGTAATCCCCACATGTCAGAGGAGGGGCCTGGTGGGAGGAGAATTGATCATGGATACAGATTTCCCTTTGCTGTTCTTGTGATAGTGAGTGAGTTCTCAAGACATCTGATGGTTTAAAAGTGTGGCACTTCCCCCTTCACTCTCTCTGTCCTCCTCCTGCTCTGATCACATAAGATGTACCAGCCTCCCCTTCACCTGCCATGATTATAAGTTTCCTGAGGCCTTCCCAGCCATGTAGAAGTGTGAGTCAATTAAACCTCTTTTCTTTTTTTTTAAGACGGACTCTTGCTCTGTGGCCCAGGCTGTAGTGCAGTGACACGATCTCAGCTCACTGCAACCTCCACCTCCTGGGTTCAAGCAATTCTCCTATCTCAGCCTCCTGAGTAGCTGGGATTACAGGCACCCACCTGTAGTCCAGCTAATTTTTATATTTTTAGTAGAGACAGGATTTTGCCATGTTGGCCAGGCTGGCCTCAAACTCCTGACCTCAGGTGATCCGCCTGCCTCGGCCTCCCAAAGTGCTGAGATTACAGGCGTGAGCCATTGTGCCCAGCCATAACCTCTTTTCTTTATAAATTACCCAGTCTCAGGTAGTTCATATTTATAGCAGTGTGAAAACAGACTAATACAAAAACCCTGTGGAAAAAAAAGAAGAAGAAGGAAAAGGAGAAGGAGAAGACCAAGAATTCAAGATGGTATGAACACCCATTAGGTTCTTTCCGATCACTGCACAAACCAAATTAATTCACAGAGATTATGGCACTGCAGCAAACAAAGAGTTTGACTGACACAGGGCCAGCCACAGCATGTGAGAGACGAAGTCATTCCTCAAATCAATCTCCCTGAGCATTTGGGGGCTAGGAGCATTTTCAAAGGTAGTTTAGGGGAAGAGGTGGGGTGGCTAGGGAATAGGGGGATGGGGGGAGGTGGGGAGTAGGTGGAGGAGGAGGAGGAGGGACACAATAACATAGATGAATCTCAAAAACATTACAATGAACAAACAAGTCAGACATAAAAGACTGTAAGTGTATGATTCCATTTATACGAAGTTCTACAACAGACAAATCAAATACATAACAAAGAAAATCAATGGTTGTATGGCACTGGGGATGAGGGTGAAGGGATTCATTGCAAAGGGGCATGAAGTAATTTTGGGGGTGATGGAAATGTTTTAAAGGGGGATTGTAATGACGGTTGCTCTGATGTAAACATTTACCAAAACTCATCAAACTGTCAATTTATAATGGGTATATTTTATTGTATGGAAATTATACCTCAGTATATAGTAGTTGATGTTTTTTAAATCCCTTGGTATCACCTCTTCTTCCAACTTCTGCTCTATTTCTTTTTTTTTTTTTTTTTTTTTGAGACTGAGTCTGGCTCTGTCGCCCAGGCTGGAGTGCAGTGGCCAGATCTCAGCTCACTGCAAGCTCCGCCTCCCGGGTTCACGCCATTCTCCTGCCTCAGCCTCCCGAGTAGCTGGGACCACAGGCGCCCGCCACTTCGCCCGGCTAATTTTTTGTATTTTTAGTAGAGACGGGGTTTCACCGTGTCAGCCAGGATGGTCTCGATCTCCTGGACCTCGTGATCCGCCCGTCTCGGCCTCCCAAAGTGCTGGGATTACAGGCTTGAGCCACCGCGCCCGGTCCTTCTGCTCTATTTCTCTGCTCCTGTTACAGGTATACTCTCAGAAAGATTTGTCTACAACTGCTAACTCTTATTTTTTCTCCTCTTATTCTTAGGAGTCACAAGTCATGCTTAGAACCACACCATGCACCAAAACCGTTCTTGTTAGAATCACTAATGACTTCAAATTTCCTAACCCAATTAGCAATTTTATACAGCTTCTCACTCCTTCTTCTTGATATGCTTAGAGACACACCTATCTCTCTTTTTTGGTTCCCCTCCTACCTCACTGCCTGTTCCCTGTTAGTCTGCTTTATTGGTTACTTGTCATCTTCCCAATCTCTGCTTGGAGTTTCTCCATGCTTAGCAATCCTCTATTCTTTCTCTACATTCATTTGCTAGGTGATCTCATGCAGCCTCTGGCTTTAAATGTTATATCTAAACGAATGGCTCCCAAAGCTGTATCTTTATCTCAGACCTCTTCCTGAACTCTAGATTCACATACCGGCTGCCACATGATATTCCACTTGAATGTCTAAGAGGTATGTCAAACTCAAAACATCTACAATATGCTGAATAACAGCCTGAACAGCTGTTCAGGTCTTAATCTCTGGCTCTAGTAAATGTTACCTTCTGTGGCAAAAGAAACTTTGCAGATGTGATTAACTTAAGGTTCTTGAGATGGGAAAATTATCCTGAAGTAGCCAAATTGACCCTAATTATCATCTCAAGCCTTCTTATAGAAGGGAAAGGACTGCAGATGAAGGCAATGACGTACTGACTAAAGTTCTCTAACATAAAAAGCTGACTTTGAAGATGGAGGAAAGGGCCACAAGCTGAAGAATGAATGCAAGGAATGCAGTTCCAAAAGCTGGAAAAGCGAAGGAAACAGATTCTTCCTTAGAGTCTCTGGAGGGAGTCTGGCCCTGCTGACACCTTGATTTTGGCCCAGTAAAACTGTTCTCAGGCCGGGCGCGGTGGCTCAAGCCTGTAATCCCAGCACTTTGGGAGGCCGAGATGGGCGGATCACAAGGTCAGGAGATCAAGACCATCCTGGCTAACACGGTGAAACCCCGTCTCTACTAAAAAATACAAAAATCTAGCCGGGCGAGGTGGCAGGCGTCTGTAGTCCCAGCTACTCGGGAGGCTGAGGCTGGAGAATGGCGTAAACCCGGGAGGCGGAGCTTGCAGTGACCTGAGATCCGGCCACTGCACTCCAGCCTGGGTGACAGAGGGAGACTCCGCCTCAAAAAAAAAAAAAAAAAAAACTGTTCTCAGACTTCTGACCTCTAGAATTGTAAGGGAATACAGCTGTGTTGTTTTTTGTTGTTTGTTTTGTTCTGTTTTGAGACAGAGTCTCGCTCTGTTGCCCAGGCTGGAGTGCAGTGGCGCGATCTTAGCTCACTGCAAGCTCCGCCTCCCAGGTTCATACCATTCTCCTGCCTCAGCCTCCCAAGTAGCTGGGACTACAGGCGCCCACCACCACACCCGGCTAATTTTTTGTACTTTTTAGTAGAGAAGGGGTTTCACCGTGTTAGCCAGGATGGTCTTGATCTCCTGACCTCGTGATCTGCCTGCCTCGGCCTCCCAAAGTGCTGGGATTACAGGCGTGAGCCCCTGTGCCCGGCCAGCTGTGTTGTTTTAAGTCACTAAGTTTGCGGTAATGTGCTATAGGAGCAGTAGGAAACTGATACCACATCCTGACGTGAACTCCAATCTCTTGCCACCAAATCCCCATACCATTCTCATTCTCAGTAGATGGCTCAGGCCAAAAAACGTCTAGATACACATTCTATAAGGAAAGGGACTTTGTTTTATGCACTGCTGTATCTCTAAGCATAAAATAATGCCAAAGTAGGAATTCAACAATCATTTGCCAAACAAATAAATGACTGCAGAAAACAGAAGATCAATATAAAACTATCCTTAATATCTACTTTTGCATCCGTGAAACAGGAATGAAATAATTAGTATTAAAAATTAATACAAAGAGGTCTTTGAAATTAGTATCTTTGCTAAAGTTTTTTTAAAATGCAACATATGGGTTGGAAAAGTAGAATGAAAGAGCTAAAGATAATACTATAGAAGACTAAAAAATTAGGATTGACTCCTAATTCAGACAAGACTGGACCAAACCAGACAAGATCAGACTGAACCGGAGAAGACTGGTCAGAACAGGACCACACCAGACAAGACTGAGCCAGACCAGACAAGACTGGACCAAACCAAACAAGACCAGACAGAACTGGACAGGACAAAACCAGACCAAACTGGACAAGACCGGGCCAAACCAGATAAGCCTGGTCAGGACCAGACCAAAACAGACAAGACCGGGCCAGACCAGGCCGAACTGGATAAGACCAGTCAGGACTGGACCGAACCAGACCAGACCGGACCAAACTGGATAAGACCAGACAGGACTGGACAAGACCGGACCAAACTGGACAAGACCAGGCCAAACTAATTATCCAGATACGGTGGCATGCACCTGCAGTCCCAGCTACTCAGCAGGCTGAGGCGGGAGGATCACTTGAGCCCAGGAGTTTGAGGCTGCAGTGAGCTATGATAATGCCACTGCACTCCAGCCTGGGCAACAGAGGAAGATCCCATCTCAAAAAAAAATCTAACTGAAAATTGTTCCAATCTAATCTCAAACATATCTGAAAATTACTCTCATTTGAAAAGATCTTGCTGTGTTAGAGACTTCTTAATGCTAAGGCTATGTAGTTTATTGATATATGGCAAAATCTTTATAAACATATTTTCATTGTTTATAAGGCCGCCAGGCTTGAGGGTTGCCTATAGTCAACAAATAACCTTTGACCAAAACAAATAAAAACCCCTTTGTTTCAAAACAATGCACAAGTACTTTTTTAAAAACTCAAATTACATTCAAAGAGTTGTTTGTGTAACCCAGAGATAGTGGGGACTAAATAATTAAATGGCAAACCTAGCCTCTGAGCTTACACCAAATACCCAGAATAACCGAGCTAGGAAGAAAATAGGTGGTAAACTATTAAACACAAATGGAGGTACTTCTAAATAAAACGGGAGACTTCTAGGAAGTTCCCAAGTTTTTTGTTTTTTTTTTTTTTTTAATCTAAAATCTGGGAGGTTTCTAAAACTTTTCCTTTCAGAGTTGCACGAAAAGCATTTTGCAATAGGTGTAATCAGAGCCTGTCCACCATGAAGAAGAGTCCCAGGCAACTTCAACATTGCTGTGGCCCTGAAATACCATTTCAGTCATTTCTGGCCAGTAGCCTGTGAAGAGATATTGATGGGTAACACCAAAGCAACCTAGTGAAGCCTGTGCCTCAGGAGGGGCTGCTTTGTGGGTGTGCACATGTATGTCTTCACACACACATGAATTGCTCAACCGTATCTGGCTGTTACCATGGAATGAGGTGGCTATTATGTAGTTGGTTTCAGAGCATGGGTTCAACTCTTTAGTGAGAGCATGGAATTATGGTTCAAGCCATATGCTCTAGCACTTAGTCAACCTGGAGTCAAATCCAACCCAGCCACATACTTGACCTTTCTGTGCTTCTGTTTCCTTCTCTATAAAATGAGAATGATGATATCTCTTTTATAGAGTTTTGTGAAGATTAAATGAGTGAATAAACATACAACACATAGAACAATGCCTGGTACAGAAGAAGTGCTATATTAAGGACTGACTACTATTCTTGAGATCTGCATTTGTCATCATAAAGTCTAAGTTAAAGAACCCACAGAAAGATTCTCAATAAAAGGGAACTGAATCTGGTGGATGCAATGCAACTTTGAGGCCAAGACAGTTGTGTCTGGGTTAGAGTGCCCAGGTAAACTGCAGCTGTAGGTTCATATCCCAACTCCTCCATCTTTGCACTGGGAGCAATTCTTAACATTGTTGAGAATAGAAATTACTTGAGTTACACTCAACCTGAAAAATCATGAGGGTTAAATGAATACCATCAATATTTCACTTAGTAGCTGACAAGTAGCATGTGCTTCCTGAACAGCATTTTACTTTCATATCCTTAAAGTGGCAACCTACTGTTCAGTAAGCTCCACTGAGACTGAATCAGACCATGGGCCTTGTTACCTGCTGTTATCAGTAGTGCAGTAAATAAATGATTGCAGTGAGTATGTGCTCAGTTAATAGTGGTTGTATGAATGCATGAATATACCTATTAACCAATTATTGATTAATAAATAAGTGACTATACTTGCAAAGGATATATTTCTGTGAAGGCATACCATTCCTTACAAACTGACATTCAAAAAGAACATTTAACTGAATTGATCTGCCCTAAGCAATAGGTATGGATGAAATTTAATGGAAGTGGTGTTGGGGGTGACTAAAATAACTATAATAGTCTCAGAACTGGGGATATTGTGAAAAAATTAGAATTAACCTAAAAAGTGTACAATAAGTGAGATTTGAGACAAAATACTCTCTAATAAACACTAATAATATATGACATTTCCATTAGAAAGGATGGCAAAATTAAGAATAGGGAGAGATTACAGTGATGAAAAACATTATTTTGTTATGTAAATTAGAAACTATGTTTCTAGTCCTGAAGATGTCTGGCCTTGGAGGTAGGTGAGTCCAACAGGAATTATTCATTTTCAAGTAAGACACCAACGCTTTAGGGAAAACAGTCTTCTATATAGAAGGTACAAATGAGAGAATACTAGAAAACCATCCTGAGAGAGGGTAAACAAGAGGATATTAGGCATTTGTTACTCCTGGGATGACACAAAGCTCATATGATAAATGCCACCTGAAGAGCACAAGAATGCAAAAGGCATACACAGAACTGAGGATTCATGGAATGGCCCCAGAATGGACCTTATCCCATTGCAACAAGCACTGAAATAAGATCAGAAGAGGAGTTTGGAAATGTTTTGAGTCACCAAATCATCATTAAAAGAAATGCCTGGTTCCCCATAGAGATTTCTTTGAAGAGCACAATGTCTATTTAGAAGTAGATATTTCTATTTGCTTGCTAAAATTCAGTCTCCTTTTTTTAATATTATACTTGAAGATGATTTAAGGGAAAAATAATATTTATTAAGGGTTGCATGATCCAAGGAAAATTTCCCACAACAAGTAAAATGTACACTGGTAACCCAAAGTTCTGGAAGAGGACACAAGAAAAGGAGTGCACTAATTTTTCAAGCAAGATGCCTTAGGAAGTGGCAACAAATAATTAAGATGTGAACTCGGGGCCGGGCACGGTGGCTCACGCCTGTAATCCCAACACTTTGGGAGGCTGAGGCGGGCAGACCACCTGAGGTCGGGAGGTCTAGACCATCCTGGCCAACATGGAGAAACCCCGTCTCTACTAAAAATACAAAATTAGCCGGGTGTGGTGGCAGATGCCTGTAATCCTAGCTACTCAGGAGGCTGAAGCAGGAGAATCACTTGAACCTGGGAGGCAGAGGTTGCAGGGAGCCAATGTCGCACCATTCCACTCCAGCTGAAAGGAATGAGGCACATCCCCCATATATCTCCCAACTTCCTGAGCCCAGCACAAACACATTCCTCCATATTTCTTTCAAACTTCAGAAAAACATCACCTGGGAGATCTCCGATAAGGAATGCTAAATGTATAATGTTAACCAATTGTAATGCTGTAACCGAGAGAATTACCTTGTTCCCTGTAACTTTACATATCCTGTTTACATCGGGCTATAAAAAGCAAGCACTCGCATTGTTCAAGGCCCTCCTGTATGCTGTGGAAGGGAGGGACCAAGTTCGAACTTGTAGTAAAGATCCTTGCCGCTTGGCTTTGACTCTGGACTCTGGTGGTCTTCTTTGGGGAACAAACGGTCTGGGCATAACACAGCCTGGGCAACAAGAGCAAAACTCCGACTCAAAAGAAAAAAAAAAGATGTGAACTTTTTTTTCACAGAGAAAGATTGATCTCAAGTACAGTAATGCCTGTGTCATCATTCCAGAAAATGTATTCCAGAAACGTCCGTGTGCCAAATATACCCACATTATGTGCCAACTTCTCCATGTCAGAACATAGCCAATTCTCAAATATTTTTGTTAGAGAGACAGAATTCTGAATAATATACCCAATTTTTCAAATATCTTTGTTTTCAATTAGCAGTCTAGCTTTGTGTTTTTTGTTTTTTGGGTTTGTTTGTTTTTTAAATTCTCTGCTTCCCACTACTGTTAATGATAAAAACCACATACAAGGCTGGGCACAATAGCTCAAGCCTGTAATCACGGCACTTTGGGAGACCAAAGTAGGTGGATCACTTGAGGCCAGGAGTTCGAGACCAGCCTGGGCAACATGGTAAAACCCTGTCTCTACTAAAAATACAAAAATTAGCCGGGTGTGGTGGCACCTGCCTGTAATCCCAGGTACTCAGGAGGCTGAGGTGGGAGGATGGCTGAGCCTGGGAGGCAGAGGTTGCAGTGAGCTGAGATCATGCCACTACACTCTAGCCTGCGTAACAGAGTGAGACCCTGTCTCAAAACAACAACAACAACAATAACAAACTCCATACAAAAAGTTTACATTATTATCATCTTGTAAAAAGAAAAAAACCACATACTCAAATTTTTTTTTTAATCTTGATTTCTCCCAATTCTTTGAGGGGAAAAATACAAAGAGGAGCATTGCTTTGGTATCTTCCCATCTTCTACACCCATGGTGACTGGGAAACGCAGTCACTGAAATAACAACTCAGACTGCTTTCCCTCACAAAACAGAATAATAGTAGGAACGTTTCTGCGACTCCAAGAAAGCAAATGTTTCTCATTAGTGAATAAGCTCAGCAGCGGTAGCTGCTCTGGGTATCAGCGCCTCTCACTAGGGGCTCTATCCTGTTGACAAGCAAAGCAACAAAATCGCCTGAATTCTGTTTGTGAAGGTTGCCACCTACTGAAGAACATGCAGTACTACAGCTAGCTTTACGGGGAAAGAATGCTGGGGGAGTAAGGAAAAAGCAGTTGGTAATTCTGGGAGCACGGAGAGTTTCCACGCCAAAGGAAGTCAGAAAGGGGTTATGCACCGACCTGGCAGGGCACAGCTATGGGTACAGGAAGGGTGAGTCTGGAAGGCTTTGTGTAGAGCAGGTACTTAACTGTGCCTTAAGGAGTCTTAGGGTTTGGCAAAGGAGTGAGGGTTGTATGCAGAGTGGAAACATTTGGGGCTCAGACATAGCAGAGAGAAAAGCCACCATAATGACAGGCTCCAGAAAGCAGATGTCACTGGCTGTAGAAGATCACCTGCACTGGAACATATGGGAAATGCGATTAGTTACTGAGGGCCTTCGATTGATGAATTAGGACTTAATCTATTAAGGCCTTGGTAAACGACCCTCAATTCAGAACCAACGGAATAGGGAAACAGCTTCATTATAAATTACTGCATGGATTGCATACCTCTTGACTCTTTGGAAATTGTCTCAAAGGAAACTTCAGAGTAAAGATTGGGATGAGAACTTTACAGGAAACCTGCACCCTGGGTGACCACCCTCCACCCTGCACTCAAAGCTACAGCAGCTATGGCTACCCCAAGATCTGTCAGTATTGGAGCCCCAACCCTGTCCCCCAAGACACCAAAGCCTACAGAGTACCTCAGTACTTCATTGCTTAACAAGTAGAACATCAACTATGATACTAAGTGGCATTGATTAATGATAAAGATGACCCTTGTTGGTAAATTGCATCTGGACTAGGATAGACTATAAATGAACTCTAAACACCTGATCAGATAACAAAGCTGTGGGTTTCCCTAACCACTAAGCTGTTCCTGCTCATTCCTGGGCAGAGGCTCAACTAACTTTCAGAGGAAGTTGTTTATAGTTTAAAACAAAGATAACAGGCTTTTCTCAGGGAAAAATCTCCTCCTTGCCTGGGGACTAGACTGCCTTTGCAAGACTAACAAATTAGCCACAAGATTAGAAATTACAGTTTGGGAGTCATGCAGCTGGAGGCCACAAGATTCTGACCCTCCCTAAACTGCTCTTAAGATCAGTGCTTGAGAGATTTTGCAAACCCTGCACTTGAAGGGTCAGCTGACACCACCTGGATCAATAAACTGGCTCATCTGATCTTGTGGCCCCCACCCAGAAACTGACTCAGCACAAGAAGACAGCTTGACCCCCTATCATTCCACCTCTGACCTGACCAGTCAGCACTCCCGGGGCACTGGCTTGTCCCCACCCACCAAGTTGTCCTTAAAAACTCTGATCCCCAAATGTCTGATTTGAGCAATAATAAAAGTCCAGTCTCCCTCACTGTGTGTCTCTGTGTGAATTACTCTTTCTCTATTGTAATTCCCCTGTCTTGATAAATCAGCTCTGTCTAGGCAGCTGACAAGGTGAACCCACTGAGGGGTTACACTATTGAGTTGTTAAAAGAAGTGTTTAGCCACTGTGAAGTTTGAGGCCTCCAAGCCATGGCAGTTGCCTGCCTAATGTGTTTTGCCTCTCCTTGTACCACATCTGTACTGGCACAAGAACTCACACTGAAAAGGAATGCCTGATGCTGCCATGTAGATGCACTGTGGTTCCTGTCTGACACCTTCCACAGCAGCCTGGGCCAAATGCATCCTCTGATAGTCTTGGGTCTCAGTGTTTAATTGATTCTAAAAAGTCCCCCTTATAGGCATTGCAGATACATAAACACACTTTTATCTATCTTTACAAAAAGTGAATCATCCCATAAAGTCTGATTTGGAGTCACTTTTACCACTTAAAATATTATGGCCATCTTTCTGCGGTTAAATATTCTATATTATTTATAATAATTGCATAATATCTATTATGAATATATAATTTACTAAATCTGAACATAAAGGCTTTTTTTCCTTTTTTTTTTTAATTTCAAACCACACTTTAAGAAATATGGGCTGGGTGTGGTGGCTCATGCCCATAATTCCAGCACTTTGGGAGGCCAAGGTGAGAGGAGAGCTCGAGCTCAGGAGTTTGAAACCGACCTGGGTGACACAGCAAGATGCCGTCTATAAAAAAGAAAGAAATACAACTGAGCTCAGTGGCTCATGCCTATCATTCCAGCACTTTGGGAGGCCGAGGCAAGAGGATTGATCACTTGAGTTTGAGACCAGCCTGGGCAAGACAGCAAGATCCTGTCTGTACACAAAATTTAAAAATTAGCTGGGCATAGTGGCATACGCCTGTAGTCCAAGCTACTCAGGAAGCTGAGGCTGGAGGATTGCTTGAGCCCAGGAATTCAAGATGGTATAAACACCCATCAGTTTCTTCCTGATTGCTGCACAAACCAAATCAATTCACAGAGACTATGGCACTGCAGTAAAGAAAGAGTTTGACTGACACAGGGCCAGTCACACCATGTGGGAGATAGAGTCATTATTCAAATCAATCTCCCTGAGCATTTGGGGGCTAGGAGCATTTTCAAAGGTAGTTTGGGGGAAGAGGTGGGGTGGCTAGGGAATAGGTATCTGCTGTTGATTGGTTGGGGGTGCAGTCCTAGGGGTATGGGAAGTTGTCCTCCTGCATGCTGAGTTGCTTCCGGGTGGGGCCACAGGAGTGGTTGCAGGTCCAGGTTAAGCCATCAGTGTCAGACATGCAAAAATCTTGAAAAGGTATCTCCAAAGGCCAACCTGAGGTTCTACAATAGTGATGTTATCTGCAGGAGTAATTGGGGAAGTTGCTGTCTTGTGACCTCCAGAATAATAGCTGGTAATTGTTTATGTCTACCCCTTAGCAGAATTCAGGCTCCTCTACCCTCCTAGCCTGGTGGTCTCTTATTAGCTTTACAAAGGCAGTTGAGTTTGGGGAAAGGGCTATTATCATTTAAGTTATAAACTAAATGTCTGCTAAAGTTAGCCTGGCCAAAGCACAGGAATAATTAAAGGCAGCTTGAAGGCCAAAGGCAAGACGGGAATTGGTTAAATCAGATCTCCTTCAGTGCCATAATTTTCTCACCATTACTATCTTTGTGAAGGTGGTTTAGGCAGCAGTGATCTATGATAGTACCACTGCACTCCAGCCTGGGTGACACAGCGAGACCTTAAGAGAAAAAAAAAAAAAACAGAAAGAAAAGAAGTATGTGTAAGATGTCAAATAATTTAATATATCTATGATTATTTCAAGGATATGTTCACAGAAATGAAAAAGTCATATATATTCTGCTTAGATTCAGACTAATTTTGAAATTTCTACAAAAACTTTCTGTGACTATTTCTTTGAGATGAGCTATTTTTAGCTCTTCAGTTCACTAGGTGGAAACCTTATCCATATCTATTTTTCAATGATCTAGTATTTATAATGTAAAATACATAGTAATTATTATTTTTCAGAAATTTTCCATAAAATAAATCCACTTGATCATGGTAAGTATACTGCTTTATAAATCTAACAGTCATGGTTTTTTGGTTAAAGAATAAAATGAATTTATAGCCTATACATTTCTTTTTTCTTGCCAGTGAAATGGAGACAAGAAGTTTCCTCAGCTGCCGAAGCATGTTTATAAACCTCTTCTAAAATTAGAAGTAATTTATGAGTAAATGTTCTGTGTAATACAGCTGTGTATCCATCTGGCCCTGGTGCTTTATTACCTGATATGTCTTGTAGGGCACTTTTTAAACATTTCTTTTCATCCACAGAGCATATTTAATTTCCCTTTGCGTCTGGCCTCAATAATTCCAAAACTCTATTTCATCCTCATAGCAAATACACAAAATAAATCCCATAATCCTACATGTTATTTTCCAGGGGTTATACTTGTAAGGCTCATAAATCAATAAGAAGCTTCAAAAAGGAATTTTCTTAAAGTCTATTTAGAATTTGCTTATCTTGTCCATGAGACAAACTTTAAATAATATTGAAAATCAGCTTTCATCTCATCAGTACATGTCCTTTTAGAATCATAGACCTACCTACAAAGAAGTTGCCAATGTCCTACAGAATTTCTTTTCAAAGAAGAGACCATTTCTAGGGAGTTACTCATAATATCTCAAAGAGCAATCTGGATCAGTCAATTAAACAGGCATTTGGTAGGCCTTCTCTGACTTTAGACCTGATAGTAATAAGGAAATAATGGTTGCATTTGTTGGATCCCAACAAAACTAATATGGAGGGCTATCTCCTGAGAAGACTGGGAATCCTGAGCCAGAGCTACCAAGGTGTATGCTGTGGTTAATCATTAGAGTGCAGCCCGGTGAGTGCCTTTTGTCCAGGGTGAGTATCTGGAGACTTTGAGGGCCCTCACTCCCATACTCCACTGCATCTGAGACTTCAGGGCACAACCAAGACAGAGGCAATGGGAGGGGATTATTTTTAATGTCCTTTGTATTAGTAAGTCCAAATGAGAGGAACCCCATACCCACCGTGAATGTAAAAAGGCAGAATGCTTGTGAAATGGCATAACCTGGATACTGAACTCAGGCAAACCCTGAGAAAAATGCACTGGTGTCCTTGGAGAGGTGCTGGGTCCAAGTGAGAGTGAAGGAAAGTCTGTGACCTGCACAAGTCACGCCATTGTCACATCTCCAACAATAAAACCAAATCACCAATTGGCCTTGATGCCAAAGATCATAGTGATGATCATAATGATCTCCCTTTAAAAGCGGATGAGTTCCCCAAGTTTAGGAAAGAGGAGGGTGTGGTGGGGTGCTTCCCATAGCCCTGGGGTACAAAGCTGCACTTTCTACAGTGAACCTTGACCGCAAGATTGAAAACCATCTACTTGAGGTTTGTTTTTAGTCTTCTTAGGAGACATGGAAAAGAAGTTTGAAGGGTCTAAATAATCTATGATGTTCTCTTCAACTCAAAGCATTTAACTAAGTACCTAATAGTGCCTGCTATTACTTACTTAAGGATTACCTGATTCTAGAAACGGTGCTAAGCATATCACAGGTAACACACTCACTTACTAAACAGCGGAAGTAACAGAGTATAAGAATTAAGTAGCAAAAGACTGTAGGATTTGCATCTATATTTCCTTTTCAACAAGAACTATGTCTTATATGTCTTTGCATCCTTGGGCGAGCACTGGGCACACAATGGGCACTCCACAATATTAAACAATCTAAAGCTATAACTATCTCAAGCAGTGAGAAATTTTCCAAAGAGAAGAAAGCGTTTCAATTTTTTCAGTAAGTTAGCATTTATTTTTAGTAATGTAATTATACCCCCCAAAAGTTATATCCCCTGTATATGATTCTGTTTGCTTTAAGTATGACATTTCAGAATACAAAAACCCAAGCCCGGGCCTGTTCTAGAAGAGATTTACCTCCTTGGTGAGAGTGGATTTACAAAACTCTCTCAGAGCAGAAACAGTTCCCAAAGTAATCCACAGAGCATCAGTTCTGCGGGCCACTAGGTCATGTGCATAATCAGCAATGGCATTAAAGTGGATCTGTGGTCAAATCAAAGTAGGGGATGCTGGACTAAGAAAGGGTAAACCAGTTTCTTTGCAGGAACACATATTAGAACCCTGACTGCACTACATACCTTGTAAACCTCCCTCAAAGTGCATATGGGCTGTGGCATTTCTCAAGTCCACTTTTGCATGGAACTGCTTCTTCATAATATGTCTTCAGAAGCAACCGTTTACTGAACCCTCCTGCCTACCCATGTCTTCAGTGGTTTTCTTTTGGTTCTGCTTTTCCTCCTTGCCATCAATTTTTAGTAGGTGAGACTCTTCTTCTGTTTGTGGTCTAGAACATTAGGAGAAGAGGCAAGAAACCAGGTTCCAGAATCATAACTTCTAGATCACCAGTTGCTCCTGGTGGAGCTAAGAAATGCCTTCAAAGCTACTTGGAACCATGGGTAAAGGTGAAAGGATAATTAAGGCAAAGAAAAAAGAAGGCAGGGGGATACAAGAGAAGAGGAAGGCAGAGAAAAAAATAAAAAGACAACACAAGAAGAAATACGTGGTCAGAAGCGATGCAAAACCACAATTAACACTCCACCTTCCATTTTAACATGAAAACCTCAGAGATGAGTCAAATTCCAACCATCAAGGAGGTAGTATTCCTGCAGGAGCAGCGGACCGGCGATCTGAAGAGCAGCCTTTTTCTGTGTCCTCAGCCTCTTACCCTCGTTAGCCAAGGGAAGTTATCCAAGCACACAGCAAATCTTTGCCATTACTCTGATGTATTCTTAATGTTTCTCACCATTAGGGTTTCTGCAATTTTGAATGCATAATATACTGTCTACTAAAATTCTTTGATCTTAACAAAAACAAAAGCACACAAATGTTGAGTGGTGGGCAGAGACCATCTCTATTTGGCTTAGAATCACAGATTCACAGATGTTCAGAGACTTAGAGACTTTAGAGGCAAGGTTGTTTTGGTGACTGTCTTGCAAGTAGCCCACAGAGATGTGTGTTTCTATAAACCTTGCTCTTTTTCAGAAGTTCATTAAAGGTAAACCACCCAAGTCACCTGTTCACTGTGGCTTCCTGTCAGGAGGGACCATTTAGATAACTTCTTGGAGCCTGTCAACTCTTACTGCACTAACAGTATCAGATGCAAGCTGGGGAATTTGGAATGCTATCTGCAATAGTGACATCTGGTGGCTTCTACGTTCTGCTGCACCTCCTTAAGGCAGGAAAGCAAGCCTGGCTTTTAAGCAGTATTTGTGAAAACGTAAAAAAATTACATGAGTTCTGGAAAAGGACTTCAGAAATGGTATCATTTAACAATCTCCACTTGAATGCTTATGTTGCTCACTATATTAAAAATTATGGTGTTTCAGCAGCACACATACTAAAATTTTGAAAACTACAGAGATTAGCATGTGCAAGGATGACAAATTTGTGAAATGTTTCATATTTTAAAATTTATATTTGTACATTATTTATTTATTTATTTATTTTTTGAGACGGAGTCTCGCTCTGTTGCCCAGGCTGGAGCGCAGTGGCCGGATCTCAGCTCACTGCAAGCTCCGCCTCCCAGGTTTAGGCCATTCTCCTGCCTCAGCCTCCGAAGTAGCTGGAACTACAGGCGCCTGCCACCTCGCCCGGCTAGTTTTTTGTATTTTTTTGGTAGAGACGGGGTTTCACAGTGTTAGCCAGGATGGTCTCGATCTCCTGACCTCGTGATCCGCCCGTCTCGGCCTCCCAAAGTGCTGGGATTACGGGCTTGAGCCACCGCACCCGGCCTATATTTGTACATTTTTTTGAGACAGGGTCTCACTTCTGTCGCCCAGGCTGGAGTGTAGTGGTGCGATCATGGCTCACTACAGCCTCAACTTCCTGTATTCAAGCACATCTCGTGCCTCAGCCTCCCAAGTAACTGGGACTACAGGTGTGCGCCACCACGCCTGGCTAATTTTTGTATTTTTTGGTAGGGACAGGGTCCCACTATGTTGCCCAGGCTGGTCTCAAACTCCTGGGCTCAAGCAATCCTCCTGCCTTGGCCTCCCAAAGTGCTGGGATTACAGGTGTGAACCACCACACCTGGCTTATGTAATTATTTTTAGAAAAGATAAAAAGAAAAAATTATGATGAAAGAACTATTATGATATGAATCCTTGTTTCTAAAGGAGAAGCAGTTAGAGAAATATTGAATTATTTGGATTGCAAAGGGTCTTGCATGTCTCTGAGTGGGGTTTTGAGTTGGTTTTCCATGTCTGCTCTGTGGTGTCCCTCATCCACACACCTGATAAATGAGTGATAAGCCAGGTAACCCCACCCTGTATCCCCTGCACCATGATTTTAAAAATGAAATGAACAATATTCTCTTTTAAGAATTCTGAAATTGGGAGAATCAAAGATATTGTCATTTATCTAAGGAATTGAAGGTGGAAGTATCCCATGAAGTAGTGGAGTAACAAAAATGGACCCTGTACAAGATAAAGTTTTGAAGAAGCAAGAATCTATGAAGACACAAGGCTGACCAGACAAGAGAAGAATGGAATAAACGTGCAAAGACAGGCCACAAAGCATGAAGGAAAAATAGGGAAATCAATGGAGAGGGAGGCAGACAGTGACGCAGTGGGGCTTGATCCTGGGGCTACCTTGGTTGCTGCCCTTTCTTGGGCTTAATTGCTCTTTAATTTAAAAAAAAAAAAAAAAAAATGTCCCAGAGGACACTTGAGTGATTTCCTAGACATAAGAAGAGCCTTGACTACTCCTAATTAAAAGATGAAGTTTTGTCACAAATCTGAATTTTACTTTTTTTTTTGAGACGGAGTCTCGGCGGGAGTACAGCGGCCGGATCTCAGCTCACTGCAAGCTCGTGCAGTGGCGGGATCTCAGCTCACTGCAAGCTCCGCCTCCCGGGTTTACGCCATTCTCCTGGCTCAGCCTCCCGAGTAGCTGGGACTACAGGTGCCCACCACCTCGCCCGGCTAGTTTTTTGTATTTTTAGTAGACACGGGGTTTCACCCTGCTAGCCAGGATGGTCTCGATCTCCTGACCTCGTGATCCACCCGTCTCGGCCTCCCAAAGTGCTGGGATTACACGCTTGAGCCACCGCGCCCGGCTTACTTTTTATACTGCACTAATTCCTAAGTACTCATTGCCTGCTTTCTCTATTTATTGTCAGTGCTCAACAGCCCCGACAGAGGGCGCTTCTTGCTTGAAACTATATTAGACGTGTTGCTTCCACATTTATGCATTACAGGCTTGGCCACCTGAGAAAAACACAACCTGTGGACTCCTTTGTCTTTTACTCTTCAGCTCTGCACAGGTGCCCAATTCAGTTCTGCACAGTGCTAGCTTAGAGTCAAACTTGACGTGTTCAACTCAGCTTACCCATCATCCCCACTCATCCTGCCAACCCACTCACCCCCTGTATTGCCAACTTTCTTCCAGGAACCTGTGCCAGAAAACTGGGAATCATTCTAGGCCCTCTCTCACACTCCAGATCAAATTTGGTGTCACTAAATTTGTTTAACTTAAAACTGCAGAGGCATAATCTTAGCCATCAACTTGCTTTGTGTAATTTCCTTATGCATTGCTTCATTCCTTTGGTCTAACTTAGAAATGCATCTTAAAGAGTAAACACATTAAATCTAATCAACTCTGTTACCATTGTTGACGGTCAACACCAATGGGTGTTTTTTCCTATTGTAAACTGGTTTGGCTATAAGTCAAAATTGTTTTAGTCCTGAGTCAACACTTACTTATCCAACAAATACTTTGACTAAATAATGTGTGTTGGGCACTCTGCTGGACAGGATAGAAATGTGATTAACTTAAATAACTCATGTTTTGAAAACACATGCTTTCAAATTAACTGTAAATAAACGATATGCATACTGTAATACACAGAAGGAAAATATCAGGTAACAGAGGAAAAAATAGGGAGTCTTACCCAAGGAATACAGATGTGAAAACGATATGAACCTAGTCAAATAAATATCACAAAACAAAATATAAGGAATATAATTGTGCCAACTGTTAAGAAATAAGGAAAAAATCATAATACACAATTTACGTACAACTAATATGTGACTACATTCAAGTAAACATCACTCCCAAGCTTTTTTCGTGCCACCTCATAAAAACAGGAGCAAAACAGGAACAAGATGAGATCTGGCTTTCCCAGGAGTAAGGTGGTATGGCCGGTAAAGTACGGTGGTAAGGCCAATAAAAAAATTCTCAAAATTCTTCCATCACCAGGACAGGAGGCAGAATGGATGGAGCATGTGCTGAGCTGGCCTCAGGTGCTATACCCCTACCCCTACCCCTACCCCCACCCCACCCTCACCCTAGCCTGGGCCCATGCCAAACTGTCTCAGATGTTCATATGCCCATCATAATAATGAACAGAGAATTTAGCAACCTTGCATAAGGATGGAGGTGTACAAGAAAAACCTTACCCACTGACAAAGGTAAAGCACATCACTTGAGAATCTTCTCATGGATTAGAACCACAGGGGACAAATTGCCACTGCTAAGCCATATTTTCCTTGTTGGACAGTTTTGTGTGAAAATGGACAGCAAGGCCGGGCGCAGTGGCTCAAGCCTGTAATCCCAGCACTTTGGGAGGCCGAGATGGGCGGATCACGAGGTCAGAAGATCGAGACCATCCTGGCTAACCTGGTGAAACCCCGTCTCTATTAAAAAATACAAAAAAACTAGCCGGGCGTGGTGGCGGGCGCCTGTGGTCCCAGCTACTCGGGAGGCTGAGGCAGGAGAATAGCGTGAACCCGGGAGGCGGAGCTTGCAGTGAGCTGAGATCCGGCCACTGCACTCCAGCCCGGGCAACAGAGCGAGACTCCGTCTCAAAAAAAAAAAAAAAAAAAAAAAGAAAATGGATAGCAAGGCAAAAGGACACAAAGAACACAGTGTTTTGCACCAGGAGTGTTTTCTGAGAGGAACAGACAACTTACTGACCTCCACATTCTCTCGCCAGGCTCAAGGGCACCTCGGTAGGAGGGTGGCTCCCTCCTCCCTCTTCCAACAGGCCCAACATGGCGGGTTCTTTACCTGTTAGTTTCCAGAACAACATCAAAAGCACTAATTTAAAGTCTGTTTTCTTTCTAAAAGAAAACTCAGGAGGTAAGGAGAGGCAAGGCCTCAAAATCCTCCCTTATTTGGAATACTAAATTGCACCTGAGGCATACTCAATTGTGACTTTCTCTCCCACCTTTGGAGATCTTACTCCTTTGGAGTGGGAAGATGGCGACTCACATAGTAATATGGAATTTGAATAGAAAATAAATTGTGCAGAATCTCACGTATGATGTCCTAAAAGTGTCCAAAATGATGTCATTAAAAAGGCAGGGACGGGGACTGCAATTAGATGGATGAGGAAGAGAGAGTTGAGAAAACAGATTAACGATGCCTTTGACACAATCAGCCTGTGAGGAATACTGGTTTCTATGACAACCAAACCACTTAACCTCAATTAACGAAGCTGTTCAAAAAGAAAAACTTGAAAGATGGGAAGGGGAAAAGCCAGCGGATCCTCTTTGGGGGAATGAAGTAGCCTGTCCCCTCAGCGCCTGTGAGACAAGCGCGAATTAACTACATATCCGCAGGGCGCGCATCCTCTTACGCTCTCCAGTTCCCAGTAATTAGTATTCAGAAGCAGCCCAAAGATGTTGAGAAATTGCAACTCATTAGCGCGGTTTTCTGACAGAACAGCCTTATTATCCTGATTGAGCTTTAACTAAACAGCACGGACAAGGATTAGACAAAAGGCTACCTCTTGCTTTTCCCAAACTTAGTGTTGCTGTTCACACACACCAAGTTCCCAGCATATTCTAGGAACCCCTTTCTGATAATTTGGCAGGCCAGGCTGGATTCTGGACTTTTGTTTGTAGCAGAGAATAATTGTTGTTAGAATGAAACAACCAGGCCGTTCACGATAAAGCAATGTTAAAATCAAATAACAAAAAATGTATTTATGCACAATTTAACGTCTTCCATGTAACGAAGGGAATTGGATTTTCCGGAGTCGCTCTTAAGTCAATGAAGAACTATTTTCATATTTTCCTGGGTCTGAGATGGGTTTGTCTGGGTTGCAATGGGCATGAATAAAATAACTCTAACAGAAAGGAGGTGGGGGGAACAGCAGAGGGGTTCATCTGTCTTAGCATGTCATCCATAACCAATTCCTACACCGCTCCCTCACCTTCTACAGAGCCTGAAGGTGGGAGGAAATGGAGACTTTTATTGGACTGCCTCTTGATTGTTTCTGATAAAAATATATCTAGTTATTTATATTCTACTATCAACACAAATGGGAGGGAAAAAATAGAAACCCTAACAATATCAAGAGCATTGCCAGTTTTAGCATTTTGTATAGGTGTTTCTTGCTGGTTTTATTAGAAAAAAAAGTAAGTATTATAAGGAGAAATTAATTTACAACAAACCCTTGTTAACAGATGCTAAATTTTGTAAAAAACGAATAATACATTGGTGGTGTAAAAAAATAAAACCAGTTTCCATCAAGCTAAATTTTAATAAATCAATCTAAAAGGCAAAAACATGCACCTTGGAATTTTTTTAAAAATATAAATAGACACTCACATCTACATAGGAATATCTCCTGTTTCACAACTTTGTTGTAAATTTTGACTCATATTTTGCCTCCGGAGCCGGGGATGAAAACAAATGAGCCTGACTATAAATAGGAGCACTGACAGTCCAACAGAAGAGTATCTCATCGTTTAAACTTTGTCTTTTACTTTTCAAATGCTAGTGATGATGGGCTGGGTGCAGTGACTCAAGTCTGCAATCCCAGCACTTTGGGAGGCCAAGGCCAGCGAATCACTTGAGGTCAGGAGTTCAAGACCAGCCTGGCCAACATGGTGAAACCCCATCTCTAATAAAAATACAAAAATTAGCTGGGCGTGGTGGTGGGCACCTGTAATTCCAGCTACTCAGGAGGCTGAGACACGAGAATCACTTGAACCCAGAAGACAGAGATTGCAGTGAGCCAAGATCATGATACTATACTCCAGCTTGGGCAAAAGAGCAAGACTCATCTCAAAAATATAAAAATAAAAAAGTTAATGATGATGCATATTTCTTCCTTCATGAATTGCCTGTGTCCATTTTTTCCTGCTAGAGTTTTAGAATTTTTCTTACACTACTGAGATTTTGAAACAGAAAAACTATTAACATTATTCTTGCCATATTTATGAAAAATACCATCCTATATTGTTACTTCTAAATTTTATGATATTTTAGCATGCAAAAGTTTTCTTTCTTTTTTTTTTTTTTTTTTTTTGTAGTAAAATCTGCTAACATTTTCCTTTGAGGTTTTACCTATTACTTTTACTCATAGAAACTTCACAGTCTGGCCAGGTGCAGTGGCTCATGCCTATAATCCCAACACTATGGGAGGCCGATGTGGGTGGATCACTTGGACCCAGGAGTTGGAGACCAGCCTGAGCAACATGATGAAACTCCATCTCTATAAAAACAACAACAAAACAACAACAAAATAAGTTAGCCGGGCATGGTGGTGCACACCTGTAGTCCCAGCTATTCAAGAAGCTAAGGTGAGAGGATTACTTGAGCCTGGGAGGCAGAGGTTGCAGTGAGCCGAGATCTTGCCATTGCACTCCAGCCTGGGTGAAAGAGCGAGACCTTGTCTAAAAAAAAAAAAAAAGAAAGAAAGAAAGACTGAGAGAGAAAGAAAGAGAAAACAAAGAAATTTCACCATCCTCAGAGCAGCTCAATATTCATGTACATTTAACGTAAAGATTTATGGCTCTAACTTGACATGATTATCTGCATAATCAATTTTTCCAATACTTTTTTTTTTTTTTTTGAGACTGTATCTCACTCTGTCATCAGGCTGGAGTGCAGTGGCATAATCTAGGCTCACTGCACCTCCCAGGTTTAAGTGGTTCTCCCGCCTCAGCCTCCCAAGTAGCTGGGATTATAGGTGCATGCCACGACACCTAGCTAATTTTTGTATTTTTGGAAGAGACGAGGTTTCACTATGTTGGCTAGTCTGGTCTTGATCTCCTGACCTCGTGATCTGCCTGCCTTGGCCTCCCAAAGCACTAGGATTACAGGCACGAGCCACTGAGCCCAGCCCAATACTTTTTTATTGAGCTATAAATGGGCACAACGTAAAATTTACCATAACTTTTTTTTTTTTTTTTGAGACGAAGTCCACTCTGTCATCCAGGCTGGAGTGCAGTGGCACGATCTTAGCTCACTGCAACCTCCACCTCCTGGGTTCAAGCGAGTCTCCTCTCTCAGCCTCCCAAGTACCTAAGATTACAGGCGCCCGCCACCACGCCTGGCTAATTTTTTGAATTTTTAGTAGAGACAGGGTTTCATCATATTGGCCAGGCTGGTCTTGAAATCCTGACCTCAAGTGATCCACCTGCCTCAGCCTCCCAATGTGCTGAGATTACAGGTGTGAGCCACTGTGCCCAGCTCATCAAATTTTCAAGTGTTACCATTTAATGACTTGTTGTAGATTCACACAAAGTTGTGCAACTATCACCACTATCAAATTCCAGAATATTTTTCGTCATCCCCAAAAGAAACCCTATATCTATTAGGAGTCACTCCCCACTCCACTCTCCCCTCATCTCCTGGCAACCACTAAGCTGCTTCCATCTATTCTGGGAATTTCCTATTAATGGAATAATTTATGCGGTCTTTCATATCTGGCTTCTTTCATTTAGCATGTTGTCAAAATTCATCCATGTAGCAGCCTGAATCAGTACCTCCTGACTTTTTTTGGCTAATATCCCAATATGTTAGTACACTGTATTTTATTATCCATGTATCAGTTGATGGACATTTAAACATTCATGTACAAGTTTCTGTGTGGATGTACATCTTTAACTCTCTTGGGCATCTACCTAGGAGTGAAACTCCAATACTTTTTGTTTAATAATGCCTTTCCCAGTGATTTATGATTTCTTCTTTATCATACATTAAATTCCTGGTTTCAGGGCTTTCCCATCTGCTCTGCTGTCCTGTCACTTCTTTTGCAAATACAAGACCTTTCCAGTTTTAGTAGATGTATGTTTTATTCGCTCATAGGGCAAGACACCTCTAACTTTCCTACACTTGATCTTAGCCAAAAGGCCAAAAAGCAATGACACCTCTCACTTTCCTTTCTTAAACTCTCTTATTGCTGCTTATTCTTCACTCTCAACTTTAGAATCTACTTGTCATGCTGCTGGTATTTTGATTGAAGATGGGAAATTGATTTGGAAAAAATTGATATATTTGCAATATTTTGGCTTTCTATCCACAGATATGGTCTCTCTTGTTTTATTCAAATCTTCTACTATGCCTCCCACTAAATTTTGTGACCTTCCTCAAACAGGACTCACCCGTTTTTTTGTTAAGGAATAACTAGATACTCTAACCTCTGAGGGGGTGACAGCTGGACTCAACTGATGAGAAGAAGTGAACCAAGCAAAGACTTGAGGGAAGTCAACTCCAGGCACAGCAAAGGATAAGTGCAAAGACTATGAGGTGAGCCCAGTTGGCAGGAATAGGGAGAAGGGAGTGTGGCTGGGACAAAGTGATCAAGGAAGAATAGAAGAAGTTGAAGCTGGACTTAGGCAGGCCCAGATCAAATAGAGCCTTAGAGGCCATATAAGGAGCTTAGATTTTTGCCTTATGCAGATTGAAACCTATGGGAGAGTAAAGCAGGCACTGACATGGTCTTGCTTCAGGGCAACTACCCCTGGTCTAGCTAGGAAGTTGCCCTCTTAATGTGATCATGTGGCTTCCTGACCTGTGGCCAGTGCCAAGACCTAACAGACAGACAGGAACTTGAGAGAGTTAGAAGAAGTCAGTCCATAAATACCTCTGAGTGGCTCACCAGGATCGCTACCCCCACAAGCCACACACTTATTGTGCTAGAGGCTGGTCCTGAACTCACCAGCACCACCAAAGGGAACTGGAGGTCCCAGGGAAAGGCAACCCTTAATTCCCCATCTACCTTCACATGCCTACAAAAAAGCCCATGTGATGATTGTAGCCATGAACACTTCTGGAGAGAAAGTAGCAGGCAAATACCCTCCTCCCACCAGCCTGCCACCCTTCTCCCTTAAAGCTGCTACCAGGAAGTGTTGTGAGACAGGGATTTCCGATACCAAGGAAGGTGCCAGGAGTCACGGAACTACCCACAAATCTTAAGGGGATTGTCATGGCCTCTTAGTCACCCAGCTGGAAGCTGCTATTTTCCTGGTAGGAATTGCCTCCCCCTCTACCCCTGCCATTGTGCCAGATGTTCAGGTTGCCCGAATACGTCTGCCCTGGTGGACTACTTCAGGCACTCCTGCCCAGGAACATTCCTAGAGGCCACACCTGGAACCTACTTGACCAACACTTCTAATGATTTTGTAAGCTCCTAATTTCCTGTATTAAATTCTTTTCTTCTTAAAGTACCTAGAGTGATTTCTGTTGAACACTGACTAATATTCAAATAGCAGCACCAACACTCTGCCATGAGAGATGCGGCATGAGTTCATGTCCTCAGCAATCTCCATCATCTTCCACTCAGTCTATTCACCTTGCTCTGTGAAACCATTCTGCCCAGCCACTGTCCTGGTGAGGAAACTGCCTCCACTTGCAACCTTCCCCTCTCTATGCTAAGGTTTAGTCCCGTGTTAAACCCATAAGAATCTTTTAGATTTCTCTCTTCTGTCTATTCTATGTGACCCTCCCAGAAGGCAACACAGCCTGAGGTCCCCCAGCAGAGGCAAGTCCAGAAAAGGTCTTCTGACACCAGCAATCCGTGGGTTCATTCAACACATACTGAAGGTCCATGTTTTGCCAAGGCTGTCTGCAAGAGACCACAAAAGTTCTGAAAGTCTGTGAATCAGCAAATGATTGATATAAAGGTGATCCTGTAGGGTACCAAAAGGTAGCCAAATTGTCCTTTCCAATCAACTTTCCATTGACATTTGAAAAAGGAAAAGAGGGCTGGGCACAGTGGCTCATGCCTGTAATCCCAGCACTTTGGGAGGTCAAGCTGGGCAGATTATGAGGTTAGGAGTTCGAGACCAGCCTGGCCAACATGGCAAAATCCCGTCTTTACTAGGGATACAAAAATTAGCTGGCCACAGTGGTGGGTGCCTGTAATCCCAGCTACTCAGGAGGCTGAGGCAGGAGAATCACTTGAACTCAGGAGGTGGAGGTTGCAGTGAACTGAGATCGTGCCATTGCACTCCAGCCTGGGTTACAAGAGCAAGACCCCATCTCAAAAAAAAAAAAAATGGAAAGAGAACGTCAGTGTTTTGCCCCTGCTGCAGCATGCCAAGTTGTCTGGAGACAGAAAGCTTAGCAAAGTGGATTGAGGCACCTGCCTGAGCCTGCTGCTCCTGCAGCTCCAAAATCAAACGGGAGACTTTCAGTGGAGCAGCCCCTCCCATGGATGAACTTCACACAGGTGGAAGACAAGGTGGGAAAGTGGGAAAGCTCATTCAATCTTGAAACAATCAGAATATTTCTACATAAGGCAAAGAGACTCGTCCTTTGTGTGCTATGTGTGCATACAAGAACACACACACATATATACACTGCATTGGTAGTCTTGGGGGAAAGCAATCTCTTGTGGCGCCTTGGAACTTCAAGCAAATACTACCTGGTGCTGTGGATTTTGCCCTTTGGCCAACAGACTATCTTCTGAATTGGCTCAAGTCTATGTAGGGTTTAGTATTCACAAAAAATATCAAAGATACTTTATTGATTAAAGTGCAATGAGTGGAATGTCATTGAATTATTAGTGAAACTGGGTTTTTTGGTACTTTTTTGGTATTGGTCTGCTCCAATAAAGCCTAGCCACTCTACATAAGTGCCCTGCCTACCCCCAGTCATCCTTACTCAGAAAAGGAGCCCTTCTCTGGCCTTCCCCCAGGGCATCTGGAAATAACAGACTCTGGTCCACGCTGTTACATGATCTGCCCAAAATCCCACCAGCAGCACTGTTGTCCCTCCTGAGCAGATGGGGCTGACAGTGCCCACCTCTGAGGTTTGCAGCATGACAGCCACCCTCCCCAGACAGATCTCCACAATGCAGTTCTTGGCCTTGAAGCATGAGTGCTGGGACCTTAATTCCTTCCTTTTTCCCTTTCCGCACTTAGTCAAGGGGTGGAGGTAAACGGCTATGAAGCTTGTTTTATTGAACTTGTATCTAATAAGCTGGGTTCTCTGAATTAGGCCTACTCAGAAAAGAAGTTTTAGATCTATGCCCACTGGAAATGTACAGAAAATGTTGCATGAGGGCCTTTCCCCAAACTAAAGAATGGAATGTCCTATTAGCAGACTTTCTACTCTTAATATTTCATTTTTGGTATCTGTGTTTTCTTCCATTAATTGCCATTTTCATCCTTTTAATTTTGTATAATTGCCTACCATTTAAAACCCTTCCTATTTTAGTAGGTGCCTGGTCATTCATACTCAACATTATTTGAACATTTTGGTATAACAAAACAAATAAAATATACCATAGAGAAGAAAAAAGTGTACATTTGCTTGGAATAACACAACAAAATGACATCCATTGCAATCATCAATTGTCCACATTACACACGAACTGAGGTCTGAACCCAGAGACTTCAGGATGGGATGAAAGGCCTAAGAAGTTCCCAGTTTTCCTTCTATCTCTCATTCTCAGCCAGTGAAGACTGAAAGCAAGACATACCTTCCTAAGTTTGCCAAGGCTAAGTCCAACAGAATCTACTTTGGTCATTTTAAATCCTGTTTTAAGGCTAAACAAATGTCCAAGTCACAACCCAGGATAAAGAAGCACAACCTCAATGACTGTCCCAAGTGACAGCTTGGAAGCCTAACCTGAGTTTAATCGCCAGCTCAAATGTGAATTACCTGTGTTGTTTTATTGCAACACATCCAACAGAGATAGGGAACAAAGCAGTCTTAGCATCATCTCCAGGTCCTTCCCAAAAAGGGGCTACTGTCAGAAGAGCTAAAAGTGGCTGGAAAGCTGAAGACTGTTAGCAGCATCCATAAGAGTCAACAAAAGGCTGTAACAAGAGGCCAGTTGGTGGCTGGCTGGCTGCTAGAGGCCAAGTGGAGGAAGAAATTTGCTGGCCTTGGAATAGGAGTCTTTTTTCTTTGGACTAAGCTTTAAAGAGTCTTCCTTTTGAGGGCGGAAAATTGCTCAATAAAGAAACCAGTTTTATTTTAAAAAACAGGTGAGAAAGGAACAAGATGAAATCAAATCTATTATGCTTCCTAAGATTTTGGAAGACTTCCAGGGACCGATGTTAGGGAAAATGAAAATTGAGCATCAAATGTTAATGGAAAAATCACTATGGGGGATGTGGGAAAAGAAAATCTGGAAGGAAAAATGGAACAAATGTTGAATGTGTGGGCTTCCCAGTGGCTTGTATAAGAGCCACGAAAATGGATTTTAAGTATAGAAGATTCTGTTGACCTGGCATTGACTTGTTGCTCCATGACCAAATGGGGGACACAGGGTTTTAGTATCAGCTATTGAGATTTTGTGCTCCCTCAGTCCCCTCATTCGACCCAACAATATCACCCAAGAATGATTACCCAGCCAAGGATTATTTTGATAATCAAAATCACGGACACTTGCTATTTTTTATGAGTTTTTATAAACTAAGTCTAGGGACACAGAGCTCATCTAGGAAGAAGAGGGGGAGAGCATACTAAAGGCACAGGGTGTTGCTCCAATCTGAAATGCCGTCCCTCCCTGCACCCTCATGCCACTCACTTTCTGCTCAGACAGCAATAACAGGTAAAAATAGCTTTGGTGCTGCCTCTCCACCCCGTCCTCCCCATTCCCTGAAAAAAGATTCGTAGAATTTAAGATGTGAACAGTTGGGAACCACTGCACTAAACCATATTGTATCCAGTACTCCATACACAGATTGCCAAATGGCTGAAGAACAAGGTCTGGCCCTTAAAACGAATGAAGCTGGATGGCTAAAAGAGCATTGCAACATAAATCTTTGTTCTACAAATGAGCTGAACCTACCCATTGGGTGCTAACCATAAGGCCTATAGCAACCTTTCTAAGAGCCACAATTTTGTTGACAAGGAACACCACGCTGCTATTTTTAAAGGAAGCATTCATCTTTCTGACAGCTAGTCAGTAAGTTATCTTTTGTGGTCAAACTTATGTGATTTGGTCTTAGGAAGTTCACCTGGGTGAGAAAGAGTAGGAGAATATGTTCTTCTTCCTACTGGATAAAAGTTATGCGTAAATCTCAGACAAAAAATAGAGAAAAAAAAAAAAGAATCCCCATGGCACTAAAATGTCAGAATATACATTTCTTAATAGATTAATGAGTACTATAAATATTTACACCATCTGCTGACATACCTAACTTGTAGGGGGAATATGGGAACAGGGGAAGAAGAAGCCAGATAAATATTAAAGGGTATTTTTAAAATAATTATGCTGTAATCATTCTTTTAAAATATGTTTTCCTGAAATAAGGGATTCCATCTCTTTTTGGAGAAGCCATTTAATAGCCAAATTAAAGAGAGGTTAGCTCCTTCACTACACCAGTCCCATTATCACCACTCTAATCTCCATGGTCACCCAGAGTTTGCCAACTAGAATTTTGGATGAATTAAGATTTGTTTATTTAATAATGTAGAGGAGATCAGAAAATAGTTGGTGTCTCAAGACTTTAAATCAACACATGCCTTCAATCTGGGTTTTAAGAAGTTTTAGTGTTATAAGTAACTTCAGACACAGAAATAAAAAGAAAAAAAGAGAAATGTTTTTCTCTTTTAATAAAGAAAAACATAAAGGCTCCAACATATTATTAAAATGGCTTTGCTTTTAATTTCAACATAGAAGTGCTCTGTTTAAAACTATTAATAGTTTATTAACATAAATCTTTAGTACGTGAAGAAAAAAAATAAGATGGAAAACTTTCAGGGCTAGAATGAGCTCTTATTTTCCATTTAATATTTGGTAAGGAACAATTCTTGGAAATGATCACAAACGCAATAATTACCGGCTTAATCCTAAATAGATTTGCAGCCATTCCTTTTCGTGTTATTTTTGGCATGCTGGCTGCGGCATGCTGTAATGTTGACATAACTGGTTTCTCAGAAAACAAGATTTGTGACAATTTGCTCCATTCTGCTCCAAAGACAATCAATCTGAGGCTTTCAAAGCAGGGCTAAAAATGCACACAAATCTCCCCACTCGCAGCTGCTTCTTGTTTAACATTGTCAAATTTTCTTAATTAAAATTTGAGATCTTACGCTTGGCTTCCTCTTCCCTTCCTCTAAAGCTCAAATGACACTTTGCCTTTTTTAGCTATATGGAAGTCTACAAAAAGTCAGACAAAGGCCCTAATTGTTTTATCAGAAGACCTCATTTTTAAGTTTGTGCTTAGTATTTTTCATCCATATTACATTTTATCCAATCTGAATCTTAGCAGGCTTAATTCAGCTTTGAGGGTGAACAGAACATGTATTTCACCCAAAATCGTAATTACTGTTGAAATATCAGAGGCATTTCCCGAGGTTTTCTCGTAAGTCTTCAGTCACGTGGCTTTTCAGTGCCATCTGTATACCAAAGACTCACAATTTTTTATCTCTACCCAAGCCTCTCTTCCAAATTCCAGTGTCATTTATCTAGCTCTCCTCTCAACATCAAGATGTCTTATACGATCCTTAATAAGGATTTTAAACTCATTATGTCCATAATGACTTCTGAGCATTCCTCCAAAACCTGCTCAGTCTGCCAATTTGCCCATCTCAGCTGATGCAACTCCACCCTTCTGGTCATTCAGGCCCAAACCCCAGACATCATGCTAGTGTCTGGGTCACTGTGATGGCCTCGTCTCCTGCTTCTACCTCATCCACCTTACCCTACCCTCAACATCCAGTCTTTTCAAAACACGTTAGCCCATGCCACTCCTTTGCTGAAACCTGCAATGGTTCCTCATTTCAGTCAGGGTAAAAGTCAAAGTTTTTTAAATGGCCCCATTACCTTCTGAAGATAACATTTAAACCTGCCATTAGGAGACAATATTATAGGTCTCTTGCTTTTCTGCATGTCTCAAAGGAAAAGGCACTGACTGGCTTTGTTCCAGACTAGCTCTTCAAAACTGTTTAGAATGAGCAGCTTTGGAAGATGTAGTGTCTCCCTCCAAAGAAGAAGGCAGGTTTGCTTACTGTTTAGTGTGAGGCAAAGAGAATGTCTATCTTCCGAGGAAAGGGCAAGAAAGTTTGCTTGCAGTCTGTTATAAAAGATTCTGGTTTGGCCAGGCGTGGTGGCTCATGCCTGTAATCCCAGCACTTTGGGAAGTCGAGGAGGATGGATCACAAGGTCAGGAGTTCGAGACCACCTGGTCAACATGGTGAAACCCTGTCTCTACTAAAAATACAAAAATTAGCCAGACGTGGTGGCAGGTGCCTGTAATCCCAGCTACTCAGGAGGCTGAGGCAGGCAAATCACTTGAAACCGGAAGGCAGAGGTTGCAGTGAGCCCAGATCACACCACTGCACTCCAGCCTGGGAGAAAGAGTGAAACTCCATCTCAAAAAAAAAAAAAGATTCAGGTTCCCTGAGCTTGGGGCTCCTCTGCTGTGACACAAACCCACTGAGGGTGCAGCAGCCACCTGAGCCCCTCCACATCACCCTTGTGGGACTTCGCAGGCAAGAGGAACTGGCACAAATATGCCAGTGTTCATGCTTCTTCTTGAGCCATGAGTAATAAAGCATTTTTGTCTCTGACCCAGGATTCTCATGTCTTCTGCCAGAATCCACAAAACTGTGCAGGCTAACCTTGTTAGCTTGCAAGGAGAGTAAAATCTGACTCTAGTCAGTACTTACCACCTATGTGACTCATCTCCTGCTACTGTCCCCTCAGTCCCTCATGCCAGTCACATGATCTCCTTGATGTCCTCAAAACAAATTTGGCACACCTTTTTTTTTTTTTTTTTTTGAGACGGAGCCTTGCTCAGTCGCCCAGGCTGGAGTGCAGTGGTGTGATCTCGGCTCACTGCAAGCCCCGCCTCCTGGGTTCACGCCATTCTTCTGCCTCAGCCTCCCCAGTATCTGGGACTACTGGCTACAGGTGCCCACCACCATGACCAGCTAATTTTTTTGTATTTTCAGTAGAGACACGGTTTCACCATGTTAGCCAGGATGGTCTTGATCTCCTGACTTCGTGATCCACCAGCCTCGACCTCCCAAAGTGTGGGGATTACAGGCATGAGCCACCGTACCCGGCCCCTGGCACACCCTTTCTTAAAGCCTTTGTATGGGCTTTTGTTTTCTTCCTGAAATGCTCTTCCCCCAGATACCAATTTAGCTCCCTCCCCTCTGTCAAGTCTTTGCTCTAACTTGACCTTCTTGATGAAGCCAACTGTAACCATCTTTTTTAAAACTACGACTGATATTCTCCCCTACCTCAGCATCCCCAGGTCCCCTTACTTGGATACTTTTTCTATTTTCAAATGCACCTATCACCTTCTACAGATTATTTGGGGGTCAGCGAATGTTTTCTTAACAAGTCAGATAGTAAATATTTTAAGTTTGTTTGCCTTAGATCTCTGTTCCAACTATCCAACTCTGCTGGTGCATTGAGAAAGCAGCTGTAGATAATATGTAAATAAATGGGCATGACTGTGTTCTAGAACACTACTTATAAAGTAGCCAATCTTGGCCGGGCACGGTGGCTCACGCCTGTAGCCCCCAGCACTTTGGGAGGCCGAGGTGGGTGAATCACCCAAGGTCTGGAGTTCAAGACCAGCCTGGCCAACATGGCAAGACCCTGCCTCTACTAAAAATACAAAAACTAGCTGGACGTGGTTGCAGGCACCTGGAATCCCAGCTACTCAGGAGGCTGAGGCAGAAGAATCGCTTGAACCAGGGAGGCGGAGGTTGCAGTGAGCCAAGATCACGCCATTGCACTCCAGCCTGGGCGACAAGAACGGAACTCTGTCTCATAAAATAAAATAAAATAAAATAAATAAAAATAAAAATAAAATAAAATAAAATATAAAATAAAATAAAATAAAATAGAAATGAAATAAATGAAATGAAATGAAATAAAAATAAAATAAAGTAAAAAAATAAAAATAAAATAGTAGGCAGTCTGCCTGAGGGCCTTAAATTGCCAACTCCTGCATTATATAATTTACTCATTCTGTTTATTGTGTAATGCCTGACCCATCCCATTAGAATATAAGCTCCATGAAGGATGCAATCTGTTTATTCACTAGTATTTTCCAAGTGCCTGGAGCCGTCTGACAGGAAATAGTAGGAACTCAATAAATATTTGCTAAACAAAAGTGTAATCAGGGAACATATAGCTGTGGATCACTTTTCAAGTAACCTAAACCAGAGTGAGATTCCAAATCATAGATGATATTTTGGGGGTAACTTACCTGGGTTATAATGACCACTTACCCTTAACTGTCTCACTCACCAGTCATAGGGTGAACTTCCAGCAGCCATGTTTGTTCCAAATGACCCTGTTCTCTTAGTCACAATTATTTGAAGGGAGGGTCACCACACCTCTCCCAAGCTAGGCCAATAAAAACTCCCCCTATGAGGACTTGGAACCTGTACTGAGAAAGAGAGTCACATATGTGAACTCAGAACCATGGATAGGTATGGCAGAATTGTACCTCCTGTCCCCTTGAATCTGGGCATAACCACATGACTTGCTTAGACCAATGAAATATGAATGGAAATGATCCATGTGAAAATTATGGATGGAAGCTTTAAAAGTCAATATGATTTTCAACAAATGGTGATGGGACAACAGTATATCCACATGCAAAAGAATGAAGTTGAACCTCTACCTCATATCATATACTCAAATTACCTCAAACTGGATCAAGAACCCAAACTTAAGAGTTAAACTATACAACTCTTAGAAGAAAACTAAGTATTATCTGTATGACCTTGGATTAGGCAATGGATTTTTAGGTATGATACTAAAATCACGAGCAACCAAAAAAACAAAAACAAAAACAAAAGCAGATAAATTGGACCTCACAAAAATTTAAAACCTTTGTCAAAGGACACTATCAGAAAAATGAAAAGACAAATCACAGAGCAAAATATTTGCAAATCACATATCTGATAAAGATCTAGTAAGAAAACCAAATTTTAAAATGGGCAAAAGCTTTGAATAGCTTTTTCTCTCCAAAGAAAATATATAAATGGTCAAAAAGTATGTGAAAAATGCTCAATATCATTAGTCATTAGAAAAATACAAATCAGGCCAGAGTCATGGCTCATGCCTGTAATCCCAGCACTTTGGGAGGCTGAGATGGGTGGATCACCTGAGGTGAGGAGTTTGATACCAGCCTGGCCAACATGATGAAACCCTGTCTCTACTAAAAATACAAAAATTAGCTGGGTGTGGTGGCGCATGCCTGAATTCCAGCTACTTGGAAAGCTGAGGCAGGAGAATTGCTTGAACCCAGGAGGCAGAGGTTGCAGTGAGCTGAGACCACACCACTGCACTCCAGCCTGGGTGACAGAGTGAGACTCCATCTCAAAAAAAAATAAAGAAAAGAAAAAAGAAAAATACAAATCAAAAACCACAATGAGCTAACACTCATTATTTTGTATTTTAATACAAAGTAAATTTTGTATTAAAGGCAAAATTATAGCTGTAAATAGGTCAGTGTTTGCCTAGGCCTAGGAGGTTGAGTTTAGGGATTGACAAAAAGAGGGAAATTTTGAGGTGCGTTCTAAAACTGGATTATGGTGATGGCTGCACAAAAGTACACATTTTATGTAGACCTGTATTTCAAAAGGAGTAAATGTAATGGTATTTAAATTACACCTCAATAAAGGAATTCTTTTGCCAAGCTTCTCTTTGCCATGGCAATGAGTTTAATTCTACGTGGTGAGGATCCAATGGCCTCCACAGTGCAGAACAAGGTTCTCTACTGACCAAAAATGCACATGTAGTGTGAGCAAGAAAAAAACTGTTATTTTAAGCCACTGAGACGTGTGGGGCTGTTTGTTACTGTGGCATATCCTAGCCCATTCTAATTAATACAGAAATCAGTCCAGAGATGGTATTGGCTCAAGTTAATATTAAGTTTCATTAATTAAGGCAACAGGAATGAGTAATGTCTTAGACATACTGTGGTGTGGTTATTTGGCATATGACACTGTATCAAATAGAATAAATTTTTTAGAGAATTGTACTACTGGAGAACCACCTGCACTGAAAAATGCTGATTTTTTGAAACTTAAAATGATCCTTTGGCCCCTGTGTGAGGCAGGAAAAGTTGAGAAAAATTGTTCTGCTCCTGGGGAGGGCAATTTCTTTGACAGTCTCTTCAGATACGGCCAAGAAAAATTACAGAAGAAAAAAAGTCTCTCAAAAGGTGAACCCAGATGCCACAGAGACTAATGAACAAGAGCACTACTCCAGGAAATGGGCTCAAGGCCCAATCAAAGAACATTCTCTATTCTCAAGCTATGGAAGCTCAAAACATGAGATTTCAGAATCGTCACAGACCAGTGCTCACTGTGGCTTCCCAGGCTTCACTTTTCACCTTCTAAGTGGGAGTGTTCATTGTGGTTATCCCACTTCTGTTCAACCAGCGTTCATTCTGTGTTGCTATAATGGAATGCCACCAACTGGGTAATTTACAAACAAATTTATTTCTTAGTCCTGGAGGCTGGGAAGTCCAAGGTCAAGGGGCCCACATCTGGCAAGAGCCTTCATGCTGTGACATCCCAAAGTGGAAGGGAAAAGGGCAAGAGAGTACAAGAAAGCAAGAAAGTAAGAGAGCAAGAGAGGGCCAGACTTGCTTTCACAAAAACCCACTCCTGCAATACCAAACCCTCTCCCAAGATAACATTAATCCATTCATGAGGATGGGCCCTCTTCACACTCCTACCTTTTAATACCATCACTATGGCAATTAAATTTCAGTGAGTTTTGGGGAGCACATTCAAACCACAGAAACCAGTACATTGTGTGTTGAGGGCAAATAACTGTTTAGTTCACGGTGTCCAGATCAATTGCAGCCACATTTGGATTCAAAATAAGACAAGAAGGCATGTCACAGAGATGTCACAACCAGAAGGGATTTTGTTTCCCCCCCGAGACGGAGTCTCACTGTCGCCCAGGCTGGAGTGCAATGGTGCGATCTTGGCTCACTGCAACCTCCGCCTCCTGGGTTCAAGCGATTCTCCTGCCTCAGCTTCCCGAGTAGCTAGGATTACAGGTGCCTGAAACCATGCCCAGCGAATTTTTGTATTTTTAGTAGAGACAGCATTTCACCACATTGGCCAGGCTGGTCTCGAACTGCTGACCTCAGGCAATCTGCCCACCTCAACCTCCCAAAGCACTGGGATTACGGGCGTGAGCCACTGCGCACAGCCCCAGAAGGAATTTTTTTGTTGTTGTTGTTATATTCCTTGGTGCAGAAGTGAGTGTATTTTGTTTGCAGGAAAAAGAGTGAATCAGATATCTGGCAACCAGAAAGATAGTCATTTGTGCTATTCACCATCTACTTCTGGTGCTTCTTCCAGACACATTAGGATTGTACTTTCCTGCACAGTTGAAGTTAGGTAAAGCTGTGTGATTTGCTTTGGACATGAAATATGTGTCACTTCTAGGTGGAAGCTGTGAGACTAAGACAGCCAGTAAAAAGGGGTCACTGGAGAACCTCTAACCAGCCTGGGCACTGGGAGGAGTATGCACTGGGGTGAAGCCTCAGGAAGTTCAGGCCATTTGCAGTGGGGAGGAGCCTGGCCTCTCCTGTTCCAGGGTAGAATGTGGGATTCAATCTGTGAGGAGGGAAGCCTACTAGCAGGACTCTTGCTTTGCTTAGAGTCCCTGTTTCCCTTTTTTTTTTTTTAACCTTTTCACCTAATAAACCCTGCCATTTCACCCTTCAAAGTGTCTGCGAGCCTAATCTTTCAGGGTAGTGTAACAAGAACCCAGCTTTTAACAGAACTAAGGAGAAAGTCCTACAACAAGACCATTTTATAGACACTATGCCTCCTTCCTCTTTCCATTCCAGATAGTGGAGTCTCTGGCAATCCAGGGCCCTGTGTGAGGATAATGTGGAGTTGGTCCCTCACTGGCCTGAAATAGATGATGGAGCGTGAGAGGAAGATAAGCCTTTGCTGTTGTGGATATATTCCTCCCATCAAGTCTCTTCAGGAAGCACAGGAGAGACAGAAGAAATACTCTCCAAGTCTCCAAAGCTTTTCTATTCCGAATTTAAATACTTCCTGAGTATTTCCCACATTCTTGCCCCTGAATTCCACAGGCACCCTTTATCCATTACTAGATGGCTGTTCAAGTTTTTGTTTTTAAACAAGCTCAAGTTGATTACACCAAGTTGTAACTGATGCATTCATAAATCTATCAAGCTCCTCATGCCAAAGAACAAAGGAAAGACAAGCAGGAAAGCATGGGACACACTGGGAGAATCATAGTGGACCCAGCCCAAGTGGGAACGTGGCAGAGACAAGCTACCTGTTCACCATATGCATTGCCTCTTTTTTCTGAGCCCATGGCTAGACTACATTTCTCTGCCTATTTTGTCATGAGGTAAAGCAGTGACTGAGTTCTAGCTAATGGAACTTAAACAGATATGTACCACCTTCCTCACACACCCCTCCATGCTTTGTCCCCTTCAATAGCTTGATGCAAAAGACCACAGTGACCTTAGCAGATATGTGAAGACAGCAGAGCCACAAGACTGAAAGAACCTCGATTATTGAATCACGTCATGAAAACCCAACCACTGACAGAAACGACTGGTTTGTGACGGACATCGGTTCGCCCGAACTCACATAGGGGAGGAGGGGAAGAATTTAATGTTGGATTAGCCCTTTGTGGTCTTGCATACCCCCTCCTCTGATCCTCCTTAGAGCTGAATTAGGTAGTGGAATGGTCCCCATTTTACAGCTGGGTTAGGCAAAGTTCAGAGAAGTTAATGGCTAGGGAGGGGGAACATAGGCCACAATCTAGCCAAAACCAGCCTCAAACATAGATCTCCTGATTCCCAGAGGCTACTGCTTCTTCCACTACGCTATACCCTGAATGCTGAAGATTCCTCCTTCAACTGAACATGTCAGCAGCTAATCTTTGAGCTATTAAATAAATTACAAAAAGATGATAGAAAAGGCCATCCTTCCTTGAGACAACTGTACCATCCCATTTATCTCTTCATGCCCAGGACTTGGCCAAGAACTCGGTACAGAGAAGGGCCTTCATACCTGTATGTTATGATTTAAAAAAAAAAAAAAAAAAGTCTTACCAAGAAACAAAAATTCAAGTTCATATCACATTGACAATTAAAGACCAGCAAAACAGATGTCGTGTACTGCTTCTACATGAAGACCAACCAGAATAAGACTGCAATTCCATCAAGCGTAATTTATTTAAATAACAATTCCATTGCATGTTAAGTAAACCAGTTGTAGCAATATGAAAATATAGAATTCTGAGGAAATCTGGCAAATTAAACCTGTATCTAAATGCAGCGTATTCTGTAATACTACGAAATGAAAAATAAAATGTGTTGACTTTCAAGTCGGGATGATTTATTTGCACTTAAAAATACAATTTCTAAGAAGACATCTGTTTTCAAAAACGTCCCAATGGTAAAACTGGGCTACAGGAACTGTTGTCATCATGTTGAAATTTTAGATTTTATATTAGCATTAGCTTAAAAATCAAAGATGATAACATTAACACAAAATCAGCAAGAGAATACTCATTGGGAACAGTTCTCATGTTAAAAATATCAGAGGTTCACAGTTCTCTTCGTTTTTCTTGACTTACATTGATAAAATGCTTTGATAGCTACAATCAATTTCACTTTCTAGTACCAGATCCAATGCCTACTTGATCAGCAGATGAATGTTACTAACACATTCATTTTATATAGAACTCGCACATCTTCAGTTTCTAAAAATGTTTTGCTCTGCAAAACTGTGACCGCTGAGAATGGGAAAGATAGGAGACTAAAATGTAATGAGAAGAGAAAAAGATAAAATGCTGACAATTTTTACTAACAGAACATTAAATTATAAAGTACATACAGGTAGCTTTGATGATTCAACGAGAAACTTCACATTAGTTTACAAAGTGCTATGGCCTCTAATTTTATTTTTGTTTAATACAAATGAAAGTGAAATCCACACATTATCAAAGAATTCTGAACTCCTTCTACATGTGAAATTAACAGAGGTTTTTAGGTGGGCAGACCACAAGACAGATTTATTTTGTATGTTTTAAGGCAAAGCAAAATCTCCCAAATGAAACATCTACAAAATACATTTGCTTTGAGAATAAATTTCAGTAATAAGAAAATACTTCTCACTTATTAAATATACATATTTGCCTTTACATTTGATTTAGCAACTTGAATCAAAAAATGCAAGTGTTCTATGAACATCTGCAAATCAATATTTTTAGACACCAATACATAAATGAGTCAGTTTTCATTCAGGTGTTTGGATGTCAACAGTCAGCAAGAGAAAAAAAAAAAAAAAAACAGACTACTTATGGAATTTTCCCTAACACAATATGAGAATGCAACATATTTTTGAGAATTAAGTAATTTTTCTGGACCATACATATCACATTATGTTCTCCTTCTGCAAATATTAATAAAGAGAACTCAAGAGCGCATAAGCCATTAAATTTAAACAACAGCCTAAGATTCAAAATGTTTACCATAATCTGTTTATGTAAATTATTTTCTTAAAGAAAAAACAAATCACTCTATAGAAAGTAACTGTCTACTTTCAAGAATACATCACTTTGGGGAAAAAATGTGAATAAAAGCTGAACTTGGCCAGGCGTGATGGCTCACGCCTGTAATCCCAGCACTTTGGGAGGCTGAGGCAGGTGGATCACCTGAGGTCAGGAATTCGAGACCAGCCTGACCAACATGGAGAAACCCTGTCTCTACTAAAAATACAAAAATTAGCCAGGTGTGGTGGCACATGCCTGTAATCCCAGCTACTTGGGAGGCTGAGACAGGAGAATTGCTTGAACCCAGGAAGTTGCAGTGAGCCAAGATCATGCCATTAAACTCCAGCCTTGGTAACAAGAGTGAACTCTGTCTCAAGGGAAAAAAAAAAAAAAAAGCTGAACTCATTTATTATCCCCAAAATTGCTACCGGGACGTTTGTCTACATTAAAAATAGGAATGACTTAAAATGTCTACATGATTTCCAAGGCAAAGAGCGTCATACCTTCAAATTGAGTAAGACCATTGTATTCATCCATTCTCACACTGTTATGAAGAAATATCTGAGACTGGATAGTTTATTTAAAAAAGAGGTATAACTGACTCACAATCCTGCACGGCTGGGAAGGCCTCAGGAAACTTATAATAATGATGGAAGGCAAAGGAGAAGAAAGGCACCTTCTTCTTCACAGGGTGGTAGGAAAGAGAAGTGCTGAGCAAAGGGGGTAAAGCCCCTTATAAAACCATCAAATCTTGTGAGAACTCACTATCATGAGAACAGCATGGGGGACACTGCTCCCATGATTCAGTCACCTCCCGCTGGGTCCCTCCCAGGACACATGGGGATTATGGGAACTACAATTCAATAAGAGATTTGAGTAGACACACAACCAAACTATATCAACCATGCAGCACTTCACAATAATACAATTCCTTTAAAAATGAAATAAGTAATATTCTTTCTTATACTCATTCTTTTTTCAAATTTTTTGGCTATAAGTCTGCTACACTGAGACCAATTTATTTCTTTCCCAAATGGTGCCCAACAGACTACCAATAATTAAAACTAATTTACTAGAAAATATTAATCAGCAATAAAACTGAAGGTGTCACTGGGATATGCCAGCATCTCTTAAATTCGTTGTTTAAATTAGTGTTTCTAAAAACTATGGCATTAACATACAAGGTGTATCGTATGTTAATATTCAACAAGTTTTATGAAATTTGTTATTAAAGTGCCCTGATTTTCCCTATTAAATATCCAATCTGTAGGCATTCTTTTTAGTTAAATACAGTAAGCCAGCTGCTTTGATTTCTCCATGCAATGTCGTCCTGTTACAGTATTACTATGCTAAACACATGTCATGGGTACATTGTATGCAGAAGGGAATGGGGCATAGACTTCCTCTGAAGCTAGATCCACCTATCTCCTCTCAATAATTCAGGCCAAGAACCTGCTCAGCCATCTCAGTCCACTAAACAGTCCTTGCATCATTTCTTTCTGCAGTTATTAAGTTACAAAATGACTAGAATGGACTTCAACAGTCCTCTAAGAGGAGAGTCTGTCAAGATCAGATAGCAACTGCTCAACATAAAAGATATCTTCCCTGATGATGAATTCTCATGTGCCCTTTTCATTACATTTCAAGTTCAACATTTCAAAGTAACTAAATCTAACAGCAAATGTATAAAAGACAAAACTAACAACAGTAGGCAGCAGAAACAAGTAATCTAACACTTAAAGACAAAAATATGTAAGTAACTGGACTCGGGGAGGGAGGATTTGGAGAAAAATCCTGCATTTCTTTGGAAAGAACTGTATAAAACAATGTCTATTTATTATTTGTAAGTTGTTCTGTATATAGCTATCTATAGATACATGTATCTTATGAAGAAATATCTAAAGAGATTAAAAATGTCTTAATTATATATATGCATATCACTTAGGTATCATACACATTCAAAAATAAATTATTCTCTAAGTGGGTAACATGTATCTACAAATCTTTATTTTTTATATATATATATATATTTTTTTTTTTCCTTTTTTCTTCTTTTTGAGATAGGGTCTCACTCTGTCACCTGGGTTGGAGTGCAGTGGCATGATCTTAGCTCACTGTAGCCTCAAACTCCTGGGCTCAAGTGATTATCCCACCTAAGTTTCCCCAGTAGCTAGTACTACTAGTGTACTCCATCACGCACAGCTAATTTTTTTTTCTTTTGGTAAAGACAGGGTCTCACTATATTGCCCAGGTTGGCGTCAAACCCCTGGTCGCAAGTGATCCTCCCACTTTGGCTTCCCAAGTGTTGGGATTACAGGCATGAGTCACCATGGCCAGCCTCTAAAAACCTTTAAATAGTAATATTGGCCTAGTTGACAGAGTCAATGTTGAAACATTAATAACAAAGCAATTGAAAAGGTTTCACTAGATTTCTCAGAATAATTTTATCTTAGAAAATATTGGGCCAGGCACGGTGGCTCATACCTGTAATCCCAGCACTTTGGGAGGCCGAGGCGGGCAGATCACCTGAAGTCGGGAATTTGAGACCAGACTGACCAACATGGAGAAACGCCATCTCTACTAAATATACAAAATTAGCTAGGCATGGTGGCACATGCCTGTAATCCCAGCTACTTGGGAGGCTGGGGCAGGAGAATTGCTTGAACCCAGAAGGCGGAGGTTGCAGTGAGCCGAGATCGCACAATTGCACTCCAGCCTGGGCAACGAGAGCGAAACTCTGTCTCAAAAAAAAATATTAATCATGAAATCTATCTTCTCAAAGATGTGAATCACTCTTCTATGACTCTAACAACTGTACTTTGTAAAAAAGTAAAGAATGTCTGTAAAATCAAATTAAAATCATAATCTCAAAAATAAAATTTCTTATTCTAGTACATAAGAAGTTTGGCGGAGGGAGGGCAGAATAATGTTCAAATATGCCAATGACACTGATTATCTGCAGATAAACATGATGAAATGAAAGTATAAGGGCACTTAAATAGAAAAAGCAAACTTCACAGATATGTATGTGAAGCACAAATCAGGTGATCATAGTAGACAGCAAGTAAAAGCCAGAATTCCCGAAAGCAGGCTATTGGGAGGCCTTTAAGAAGTGCAGCACGTATGAATGAATGCTCTGTTAGCATTCAGCACCATTCCCACATGGGCTGTAAGCCATTCCGGGTGCTCCGCAGCCATGTGTGGCAAGGGGCTACTGTACTGGACAGAGCAAGGCTGAGGGAAAACAATACGGCTTACAGGCTCATGAGGACGAGGTAATTTTCTAAGATCCATTCCAGGCCCGAGGAATCACAAAATCTTAGGGTATTAAAACATCACTGGAGTCTTCATTAACTTATTTTAACTAAATGTATTTGAATTTCAGATTTCTAAATATGGAGAATACAAATAGGAGAAAAAAAAAAAAGCAGAAATACAGGGGGGGAAAATGAATGAAGCATTAGATAATTCCAGAAGATTTTCCAGTTGGCCACAAAGACCTTTTTAAAAATTATTTTTAATGTCCAAGCTGGGGGAAAAACCCTTCTATTTATGAAGATCGACAGACTAGACTCACTTTAAAAAGGAGTGGATCATGAAGTCAGGAGATCGAGGCCATCCTGGCTAAGCAAAGCTACAGGCTGGGCAGGAGAATGGCCTGAACTCGGGAGGTGGAGTTTGCAGTAAGCTGAGATTGTGCCACTGTACTCCAGCCTGGGTGACAGAGCGAGACTCCATCAAAATAAAATAAAATTAAAATTAAAATTAAAATAAAATTAAATAAAATAAAGGAGTGGAATCATAAGTATTAACACCAGGGATTGTTAGTGTCTATCACAACTACCTCTAATAGTAGCTTTGAAACAGAAAACATTCACTTTTATTTGAAATGGTGGGAGGAGCACTTTTTCTTCACACACTCGATACTGATTTGAAGCCCTAATAGAAGAATCATAGAATGACCTCAAAGTTCAACTAGTCTAAGCTTCTAGGACAGGCAGAAATGGCAGTCACATTAGCCCTGCTTAAACTCACCCCTTTGCAGAAGAACTGGTCATTGATTTTAGACTGTTGGGTTTTCCGATAATGAAAAATCTTCCTTGGCACTGATTAATCTGGAATTCAGCTTCCTACAGCTTTTATCCACTTGTCTCATCTCTGCCTTCTGAGGACAAAGACAGGATCAATGGACTTAATTTTCTTATATAACTTGGAAACTTCTTGTATCAAGGAGCACAGAAAACATTAACATATATGTCCAGATAAGAGCTGATGCAGTTCACCTTTCATTCATTGGCAAGGGGAAATCATGCCTTCCTCATCACCATTCCTACAAAGCACAATGTTACTTAAATTTATACAGCACCAATCAGAACCCTGCCTCTCCGTTAAGGGGAAAAAAAAGGCAATTATGCCAGGAAGTACAGGAATTGCACTGTCAGACACAATGGGCAACCCAACCCCATCATAAATGCCCCTCAAAAAACTAGATAAAACTGTCACTCCAGTATTCATTCTTCACAGAACACCCTAATAACTCCAAGATGCAGTATTAGCTGATGCCACAAGAAGTTGGTGTCACCACAATATCTTGAACATAGCAGGAAACACAAATATTTGTAGCATTTTGATATTACAGTACTAAAAGATCCACTGGATATACTCTCCATAAAGAATAGGAAATAAAAATAAAACAAAATATAAATAACAAAAAAGATTTTTATATGGAGATGAATTTCTTTTATATTTTTTAGTAATGCAGAGTTAAAATAAAAATGGCCACTCTAAGCTTAAAATTCTTTCATTTTATACCCAAGAGAATTTTTTTTACTGACTTGCAGCACTGACTTGCAGCTTCTCCCAGTAACAATGTAAGAATATATGCTCAGTATACCCACAGTCACAATGTAGGTGTCTGCTTTCAAAAATAATGTTACCAAAGCTCTTCTAAGAACTTTATAAACTTTTTCCAAAGCTATACACAAATAATTTTTAATGTATTTTCCACTACTAATTATAATGACAGTTAATTTTATTTTCTATTTTGTCTGTACCTAAAGTTGTATTATTAATAACACATTGATATCTACCACCATAGTATCTGAAGGGGTGGTACTCTGACTTGAGTTCTATTAATCATCTTTCATTGGATACACATCCTCAGTGTCGGTCAAGAATTGGTACCTTGAAGAAAACAAGCCACACACTGCTTGATACATGTCCATGTGGCCGGGAAACTACTTGATACAGGTCCATGTGGCAGGGAACGGCAGGAGCAAGTTCATCTAACCTGGGTAGCCTACTGTCAACATGAAACACATGAATACACAGAAAAGTATTTGAATTTCTACGCTTCTTTCATTTTACAACACAGACCACAATATCAGCCAATACTTTTGTGCCGATACTGTAATCTGGGCATAAAAAACCATAATTATTATAAAAACTCATACTTTTGTATAGCCTTTTACAGTTAACAAAAAGCTATCACATGTTTTATCTAATTAAGCCTTCACAAGTACCAAACACTATGCCGCTATCCACACTGGGGCAACTGAACCACGAAAAGCTGAGCTACTTACTCCGTGTCATGGAACTATTAACCCACAGAGATGAACTCCTGACTCCCAATATGTGGCTCCTTCTGTTCAACTGCAGAGGCTTCTGTGACAAGTTACTCCTCAAAATGGAAACAGAAATAAGGCCCAGATTCATCGACTCATGAACTGTCTTTCCTCACTCTGGATGCCACAACATATACGTGTGGGGAATGGGGGACAATGGTGATGACTGAAAAATAAAACACTCCAAGTGGGAATGGTTTGCATGCAACATTTTAAAGTCATTTGTTGAAAATAAATACCTAATACATAGACTCACAGTTACAAAACTGAAAGAGACCTTGAAAAGTCATCTGTTCTTTAATCCAGATTTCACAGAAGAAGAAAATATGGTGACACACAGGGCACGGCAGACTCCCTAAAGGTCCCCTCACTCACCGCTAACAGGTAGCAGAATCAGGACCATACGGGGTGTCAAGTTCTCTTCTGCTCCATGCCCTGATTCTGTTTCCCAACTAAGGGACTAAGCAAGGTCCAGATGTCTACAAGGAAACATCACAGTGCTGGAGAGGTTAGAAAACTAGGTCTTACCAACATCTTAAGTGTAAAAATTATTGATATTTTACATATCATTTAAAGCAGCAGGAACTTTACTTCCTAGAAGAAAAATAATCTATGTATGTATTTCAGGCTCTCATTGCTAAGGTTAAGAAAAATTCCTAAAATATGACACTTTCTTCCCATTAGATACACAGGGGTTTTTGAATTTTGTTATTATAATAGACTTAAGTACATTCAAAATCAGTCTCTCCAAAATGTCACCACCTTTAATCAGAGTAAAAAACCATTAACTGAATACTGGATCATCCTTTATAGACACGGGTCTCTTCAACCCACGAAGTACATTACATCCCATCCGTGTTCATGTTCTCAGACTGTCTTTTTCAGAAGTCTTCTGAAGGTCACTGCTAAGTTATTTTAAATGTAAGTGATATTTATTTATCTTCTGAAATTTAAATACTAGGCAACAAAATATCTCAAAAGTTTAACTACCCACAAATCTAAAATTGGCTCAACTTGTAAGCTATTTGCTAAACAATATCAATTTCCACATTAAAAAAATAAATAATCTAATTAGACTATTGCATCTGCAAGTCTTTCAAAAGACTTCTTCACCCCCCAATTCAAATCTAATATGAAATTCTTTTGGGGGAGGCAAAATATAAGAATTGTCTAGATAATATAGAATGCCATTCCATAGGAAAAAAAATTATGTAGACCAACAGCAAATCTCTCAGATGATAGAAAATATTGACAATAAAATTAGTTTTTTGTCTCTTATTCACAATATCACTTTTCCACTTTAACATAAGGTTGAATCTATAGCAGATTGCCGATGCTAATTGAGGGAAAATTCCATCCTTCAAGTTCTGATCAATCTGAGGAAGGTTTTCTCCAGAGGTGAAGAGCTGCCTGAATTCTGAAGTGTAGTCTGGACTCCAAGGAGTAATCTTTGTAGTTGTTCCTGAAGACAATAACAATAAAATTGCATAGTCAAAATTTATTTATATACCAGGGTACCACCACTGTCCCATTCCTCTCTGTGATCTGCTTATTTACTTTCAAACTCTAATATGCGTAACAGATTCTGGTTCTGTTGGGGGGTTTTGGGGGAACTGCAATAATCTGCATTTCTAGAAGCTTCCTGGTGGTCATCCAAAGGTCATACTTTGAGTAGCAAGGTTCTGCTTAATTACCAAACCATTCATAAACATAGCAAGAAGGTTGTGAGAAGGGCTGAATGAATTTTGTGAACTAGTCCTAAATAATTAGACTTCCTTTTTTAAATTGGAAATTTTTTTTTTCTTTTTTTTTTCTTTTTTTTTTTTTTTTTGAGACGGAGTATCGCTCTGTTGCCCAGGCTGGAGTGCAGTGGCGCGATCTGGGCTCACTGCAAGCTCTGCCTCCTGGGTTCACACCATTCTTCTGCCCCAGCCTCCCAAGTAGCTGGGACTATAGGTGCCCGCCACCATGCCCAGCTAATTTTTTTTGTATTTTTAGTAGAGACAGGGTTTCACTGTGTTAGGCAGGATGGTCTCGATCTCCTGACCTCGTGATCTGCCTGCCTCAGCCTCCCAAAGTGCTGGGATTACAGGCGTGAGCCACTGCGCCCGGCCTAAATTGGAAAATTTTAAGGTAGATGCATATAAACATGGTTAGCATGATCACATGATCAATCACTCAAGAAATTGAAATGAAACAACTGCAACAAAGGCAGCAGAATTACTTAATGACATCAAAATTACTTATTCCAATTCTCAAAGGTAAATATCAATGGTTTGGCCAATAATTACATAATAATTAGGCCAATGTCTTTAAAGGGGGACATAGAAATCCAAAGATTATTTAAAACCTGCCTAAGAGCATTTATGTTGACTTCCTTTTACCAGAATTGTTAAGAATCAGAAAAATGAAATCCTTTTACATACTGCCTTGGCCCATGGATGAACTATAACTGCTTTCTTCACAGTGGCACTTATTTCTATAGCCCTTCATTTTGAACAGGTGTAAGGGTTACTCACTGGTAATCTTGATGAGGGTTAGTAAATGTATTATTCATAAACTAAAATCAGTATCTTACTGGAGTTTACAAAGGATGGAATTGAGTATTTTCCTAAATGTCTGGCCATCAATGTGGGCAACTTTGCAAAGCTCCTAATACATAAAGGGAAAGTACAGATGACAGTCTTGGAATTACTGGGAAGTATCTTTATGTTTGAATCATCAGTATTGTCTTGAGTTAGTGGAGGCTTTTCATTGCTTTTTAGCAGTGAGTTACAGCCGGGCGCAGTGGCTCAAGCCTGTAATCCCAGCACTTTCGGAGGCCGAGACGGGCAGATCACGAGATCAGGAGATCAAGACCATCCTGGCTAACACGGTGAAACCCCGTCTCTACTAAAAAATACAAAAAAAACTAGCCGGGCGAGGTGGCGGGCGCCTGTAGTCCCAGCTACTCGGGAGGCTGAGGCAGGAGAATGGTGTGAACCCGGGAGGCGGAGCTTGCAGTGAGCCGAGATCCGGCCACTGCACTCCAGCCTGGGCAATAGAGTAAGACTCTGTCTCAAAAATAAAATAAAATAAAATAAAATAGCAGTGAGTTACTAGTCTTTCATTTTTATCATTATGAAGTTGCCTTATTGTACACTGTATATTCAAATAATGAATATCTGGAAGAGCAGGATTTATAATCCATAATTTTCCAATAGCTGGATTTGAAGATATCTATATCTAACACCTGAAATATTGGTCATACGCCCAACAAATTAACTTTAAAAGCAACTTGCTCTCCTATCACCTATATATAAATATTTTAAGGAAGCCCTTCTTGGCTCTACCATGCCTCTAAAGCTTTTGCCCCATTACGATGTTCTATTCACAGCAAACATCCTAACAGAGTTGCCTAAAGTAGCTGACTCCATTTTGTTTGTCACCTCACTTGTCAAAGTCACCAACGATCCTCATGCTGCCAAATTCAGCAGCCACTTCTCTGGTCTTACCTTGTTTGAGCTCTTAGTTGCTGCCCTCATAACTGACCATGCTCTTTTTGAAACACTATTTGGTTGGTTTTCCTAGATGTCTTCCTAACTCTCTTAATCTTCTTAATCTTATCGTTTAATGTCTAAGAAGATGGCATATCCCAGACATTGTGCTAGACCTCTTTCTCTAGCTATATAACATTCACAAAATGACTTCATCATGTGCTATCACTTTAAATACCACTATCTCTGTGCTGTTGACTGAAATCTCTACATTCAGCCCTGACCTTACCACTGAACTCCATGCTAAGTATGAATGCCAACTTGCCATCTACCTAATATGAGTACCTAATAGCCATCTTAAAGAATCATGGTCTGGGCCAGGCGCGGTGGCTCAAGCCTGTAATCCCAGCACTTTGGGAGGCCGAGACGGGCGGATCACGAGGTCAGGAGATCGAGACCATGCTGGCTAACACGGTGAAACCCCGTCTCTACTAAAAAATACAAAAAATTAGCCGGGCGAGGTGGCGGGCGCCTGTGGTCCCAGCTACTCGGGAGGCTGAGGCGGGAGAATGGCGTGAACCCAGGAGGTGGGGCTTGCAGTGAGCTGAGATCCGGCCACTGCACTCCAGCCTGGGCGACAGAGCGAGACTCCGTCTCAAAAAAAAAAAAAAAAAAAAAAGAATCATGGTCTGAACAGAAGCATGTTTTGTTCTCTCCCCAAATATACTCTTCTAAGTATTCCCCAGCACAGCAAAAAGCATCATCACTGACCCAGTGGCTCAACCTCCTCAACGTGATGTTCATTAACTGTGACTTCTGTCAGGAGTGCTCCCTACCTACTTGGTTGACTTCTAATGACTGATCTCAAGACTGACTTTAATTATGCAACTCTCAGCTACAATATCATTTCCTCAAGGAAATATTTCAGAATCAATCTATCCTGAAGTAACACCCAGGCACCATGTATCATATTACAAATCTCAGCAAATATATACCACTGATTTCTTTTTCTTTTTGAGGTGGAGTCTCGCTCTGTCGCCCAGGCTGGAGTGCAGTGGCGTGACCTCGACTCACTGCAAGCTCCGCCTCCCAGGTTCACGCCATTCTCCTGCCTCTGCCTCCTGAGTAGCTGGGACAACAGGCGCCCGCCACTATGCCTGGCTAATTTTTTGTATTTTTAGTAGAGACAGGGTTTCACCATGTTAGCCAGGATGGTCTCGATCTCCTGACCTCGTGATCTGCCCACCTCGGCCTCTCAAAGCGCTGGGATTAAAGGCGTGAGCCACCGCACCGGGCCCTGATATTTTTCTTGTCTATTTAATATCTCCCTCTAGCTAACAGAGCAGAAACAATGCCTGCTTGGTTTATAGTTGTCTCTCTAAAGCCTTTACTAGTGTCTGACACATAATAGGTGCTCAGTGAATAATTGCTGAATTTGAGAACAAATCACTGTTTATGACCTAGAGCTAGTCTGGCATTCTTTCTCTACTGCAGGAAGTGTTCAAGGCAAACAGGCCACAGGGTTTTTGCCTTACCTATGTGATCCATGGTCTAAAAGCTATTGCCTACCAGAATGATAAAAATACTTTGAAACTGCCATGATAAACAGAAAAAAGAGAGAGTCTGGGTAAGATGTGCAAGCTTCACAAGATCAATGGCTCTTCAAGGAAATAATAGGTATGGCTGAATACACTGAAGGCTGGCAAACAAGGACCCAAGGGCCAAATCGAAACACACCCATTTATTTACATATTACCTTCTATGACTTCTTTTGATATAATGGAGTAGTTGCAATGGAGACTTTATGCTATAAATCTAAAAATATTTACTCTCCAGCCATTTACACAAAAAGCTGGCCAACCCCTGATACAGAATAAAATAAGTTAGAAATCTTTCAAATAGATGCCCATAATCATATCTGTAAATAGTCACAGGGTGAGGCAGTAAGGGGGTTGGAAACAGCACAATTACAGCAAAAGCCATAAGCATAAATGTTAGCAAAAGTAGCATTATTACTAATTTGACATTATTAATTTTTAAGTATATAATGTTACTGCTGTTGTTATAGCAATATTGATATCTCTGACTCCACAACGATCAAGGAAAAGCTGCCTTCAACACTTACCTTGCAGTTTCTAGGAACTTTATGGCCTTGTCGATTTCCCCCTGGCTTTTATACAAAGATGCCAATTCAAACAAAGTGAACGGCACTAGGTAGTGGTCATACTTCAGTAGCTTTTCACTGAAAGAGCAGAGGAAAAGCAAGTAAATCTTAACAGAACAAGAAATACATATTTTTCTAAACATATATTATTCCCATTCCTCAGAAAATATGTGCAGCACTAAGTCTATTATCATAGAAAAGCCGCCATTGTATAGTTATAGAATTCATTAAACTATGGCAATAAATAATGTTCTTTTCATATATTAATCTTTTATTCCTTAATGTAAACCCAGCACTGATGGTTGATTGCTGTCTCTTAGGTAAATCAGTGCATACAGATCTTTAAAGATTAACCCTAGATATGGCAAGATCATCTTTCTGAATATGCATGTGTTCAGAAAATGACTCCATTTAGAAATAAGAAAGTTGTATTATTTTTAAACTAAGGTTCAACTCCCTTTGTATTTTAAAGCCTTATAATGCTTTAAAAGGCCAATAAAGAAATGGTCAACACTTCTGTTTTCAACACCATTATGAGAACTCTCTGGTTATAAAACATCTAGAAGCACTGAAAAAAAAATATGACTAACACCATTTCAAATGCATAGCGTAGCTCACCAGAACATAAGAAAAAACCCTCAAGTGTCGAAAACAGCTAGAATTGAAAAAGTGAGACTCTACATATGTGGGATGATGCTGAATAAGCCCTGTGGTCTGCCTCCATCTGAGTCAAGGGCTTTGTATCCTAATGTCCATGCAGGAGATGAGGCCTTAGGCCCTCAGAAAGCAGGGCGCTGAAACTGAGACCTCTGTTTAAAGCTGGGATCCTTACAGGACTACTCCTTAAGAGAAAGGCAGGTTAGAACAAACCCACTCACTGGCAAACGAGAAAGACAAAGACAGTTGTCTCCTTGGCCAGCACTTTCGATGAGAAGAAAAAACAATTCTTTAGGAAATTAATAACCAATAGGCATGCCCACATTGAATGTGCAATTCAAATTTATATTGTCTAAATGATCCAAGAAGTAAGCAATGAAATTAACATGAAAGAGGCCCTGGGCAGAAAAAACCTTTAGGGTACCTGACAGAAATAAAATGCAAAATCACTGTAGAGCAACTCTTCCTCAATATAGCATCATAGAAATCTCAAGATAAAACTCCAATGAAGGTGAGTTCACAATCCAAAATTATAAAGCACATAAGCAAACAATTCACTATGAGATTCACAGACAAAAAAACAGCACAATAGGTCATCCTTTTGATCATCCTTTTAATCCTTATAGAAACACTAATAAAATAGAATTCCATGGATACTTCTTTAACGTGTTTACTAATTACAGAATATTACTAAAGACGGTACATTTGGGAAGTATTTTGTCTTTATTCTTATAGGGGCACCAGTCCTCCTATATTCCCATCAATACTGTCAGGAAGAAGGGGATCAGGCGGCCATGGACGGAAAGGCACGTGACACAGAGCACAGGATGTCCACCAGCAGTCTATGGCTGAGGTTGTTCTGGCTTGCAGAATATTTTCAAAAAATTTGAGGCAATATTTTAAAATCAGGTGATTTTACATAAAATCCAGATTCCAGGCTTTTCATGAAAAATGGTAGGGATTATTGCTATTGGGCCCACACTGTGCAGAGCAATAATCAAATAGAGCTGAGGAGTGTGGCTACATCCTTCAGAGAAAACACCCTAACCTACAGAGCCTACCAATCCTATTCCTGCTGCCACTCGGCTGGCCTGATAAAGTCAGGTTACGTGTCTGGCCCCTGTAGATACTGCCTTTGTGATACAGAGAAAAGGGCCAGGGATCAGAACCTTGATTCATCTCTATGGTTAGTAATGGAGCAGGACATCATCATCAATGCTACTGGGGTGGAATAAAACCAGAACAAAACTCAATTATATACAGAAGAACTGCCCCTTGCCAAAAGAGAGACAGAGTGCTCATCACATGCCTCTCTTTCCTGCCACATTATTATCACGGTGATGGCAAGTCTGTTTACTCAGCTCTGAATCCCTAGAATCCAGGACAGTCTCTGGCACACAGTGGGTGCTCAAATATCCGTGGAATAAATGAATGGGCAAACAAATGCATGAATTAAATTAGTATCGGAAGCCAGGCATAGTAGCACACACTTGCAGTCCCAGCTACTCAAGAGGCTATGCTGGGAGTATCTCTTAAGCCCAGGAGTTCCAGGCTGCAGTGAGCCATGATTGTACTACTTGTACTCCAGTCTGGGCAGCAAGGAAAGTCCCCCATCTCTTTTAAAAAAAAAAAAAAGAAAAAAAAAGGAAAAGAAAAGGAAAAAAAAAACTAAAGAAGTATGTAAAAAATAAAAAAATTAATGAGTAGCAGAGGTTCAGTATGATGCTGCCAGAGCTTGGCTAGACACCTGTTAGTTGAGCTATAAATACAGTTTTTGTGAGTCATCTTTAAACACCAAGTAGAAATACATAAAGCCATGTTCCACCTAGACCATAATTTTGTTCACGAGGAACAAATGCAACAACAAAACACTACTGGATTTTCTTTCTGGTAACACCAAGTAAGAGTTTAGCAGTAAGAGATAAAAGCATTTTGTATCACTTTCTCACAGCAATTCCCCAAAAACCACAATTTGCACTTGGGTTGGTTTTATTGTTTGGTCTTACCTTTCCACAACATGATTGTAACATAGTTCAGCTTGCAAGGGCCGCTGTAAGTTCTTGAGGCAACATCCTTTAAGTAACTTCACTAAGCACTCGTCATCCACAGAGAAGCTGTTAAAATCTTAAAACAAAAAACAAAGGAAACACACAAATAAAAAATACTTTTTAAGATCTTAAGAGAAAGAATAAAGTTTCAGAAGGATCATTTAAAAATAAGGAAAATATTTTTTAGCATTTGTTATGCCTCACTAAATAAAATACAATGAAATTATTTTAAATGAAAAGAGCTGGGCACAGTGGTTCCCATCTGTAGTCCCAATGCTTTGGGAGGTCAAGGTGGGAGGCTCACTTGAGCCCAGGAGTTCAGGATCAGCCTAGGCAATACAATAAGACCCCATCTGTACAAAAAAAGTTTTTTTAATTACTGGGCATGACGGCATGCGCCTGTAGTCCCAGCTACTCAGAGACTGAGGCAGGAAGATCACTTGAGCCCAGCAGTTCGAGGCTGCAGTGAGCTATGATGGCATCACTGCACTGCAGTCTGGGTGAAAGAGCAAGACCCCATCTGATACATACATACATTCCTACAATGCTGAATTTACTATAAAAGAACACCATTTTATTAAGGAGTTCACTCTATCCACTTTAAAATATTCTTCAGGTGGTCACACTCTGAGCTTTGTGACCTTAGATACCACAACCAGAAATCTGAACTCTAAGTAAAGTAAGAGTTCTATTAATCCTATCAAAGGTAAAGCCATGAGGAACAAGAAGGCTGCCTCCTCCTGTTGTTTGGCTTCTGTGTTGGCTTCAATACAGCAGTGAATAACACTTCCATATGGAGAAGCAGATGGCCATATCCCCACTAAAAATTCAGGAAGTAGAATACCCTCTCCAGATCATTATGTTTACTACTTATCAATTCTCCTAGGTTGTGTTCTTTTTGGGGGAAATTATGCCATAAGATTAAACAAAATGGTTCTGAAGTACATGAAAGGCACCTAAATCTCCACAAACTTCTAACTGCTTGAGGAAAATGTCAAGGATTTTTTCACCACTTTTTCCCTTTTGAAAATGCTCTCTGCATTCTACAGCCCAAGGCAAATGTCTGTTAAACAGAAGGAACTATATTATGTGTGACATCTATCTGACAAAGGTAGCCATTCCACATTTACACTTTTGAAATTTTCTTGCAAGTTACAGGCAAGTACAACATTATTCCAAGACAGACTGACAATTTACACATTTCAGGCTGTGACAGTAGAGAGGACGGCAGTAAAGGGAACACACGAGGCCTTGGGAGTCGCTCCTATTGAAATCCTCCTGTTTTCAGCACAAACCTCAGAAATCATCATTAACACATGCTGGCAGTTTAGATGGTAAACCACTTGTCTATGGAGATTAACGATGCTACTTAACCAACCAGAGGGGGTTACTTCTAGGTGCTGAAAACTGAATATTCACCTCTAACTTTCAAGCTCTGATAGGTCATTCACCCAGAAAATACAGGTATCCATAACACATTACCTTTTCTATTATTAATTAGAATCATTTTTCTACCAAAATAAAATTCTATCCATTGCTTTTAATCATGGATGTTAAAATAGACATTCAAGAAGTAATATCTTTTAGGACCTAGAACCAAAACCAAAGGGTCCATATTGGATGCTAGCTTGTAGTATCATTTTTGTGCATTCTACTGAGTTTCCTGTAGCATTGTATCGACAGTTTGTGTTATGACAACATTCTGGTGCTCTGTGAATGATGATTTTGTTGAGGAACAGACATAACATCATGGGAAGTTAAAATACCAGTAAAGCCGCATGTAACTTCTATGATGAACTTGAGTTAGGCATATGGCAGGTGGGTTCAAAAATACCGTATTCCTCCAAAAATCTCAGATGGCAAAATCATTATTTCCTCCGACTACAAACCATTATCTAGCAGATGATTATTTTCCCTTGAAGTATAAATGCTTTGTCATGATTTTCAACCTCATGAATGTGTTCATAGATGAACATTTCAACACATAACACACATGTAATATGTTTTCATTTAACATTCAAAGAAAATTACATGATAAAGCTACTAGAGCACAATTTTATCACAAAAGATCTGCTGAACTTTTATGGTAGATAGGCTGAGAAATAGGGAAGTTTGAACCCCAAACTACAAAAAGTATCTATGCTGAAATTTTTAGAAGCTAGCTGAAATGCCCCCAAGAGAAAAATCTGAAAAAAGATTTAGAAAGTAAAAAATCATAAAGTCAGTATCACTTTCCCTTTTACATAACTCTCATAATGTTTGCTATATAATTTCATTAAGCAAATTTAGTCAAAGTGGAACTTCTGGTTACATGTTGAATTTAGTTAGGATTTCAAATGAAACACTATTGGAATTAATACCAAATGCCGACTCCAGGGACGTCACCAAACTCTGTTCTGTCTTCAAAGTTCTATCTTTTGTATCAGCGGCCAGCATTTAATAACTATGGCCAGAGCATTGCAGAGTAGAAGATCAGTTGTATCCTCTACCATCTTTTACTTCAGACACACTTGCAAAGCTAGGAGAAGCCAATACACAGCCAGTTTCTAATAATGGGGGTGGGGGATGGGGTGGAAGATGATGTAACCTCGGGTTTACAACTTCTCTCCATTTTCCAACTTCTCTCCATTTTCCAATTATGGACTTTTTCTTCCCTGCTCTGAAGGATAGGAGTTTAATTACTAAACTGTCCTAACAGTTCAAGGTGGCAAGGAGAGCAGGAGATAATCTTCTTGCATAAAACGACTCCTAGAAGAGGTCATAAGTTTCACATGCAATATCTGGCAAAGGCGATCTTCAGAAAACGAACTAATTATTTCACCCAGAGAGAGACACACAAAGCCAAAACTGTGGGTAAGTATGGCATGTCTGTCTGTCTGTCTCAGCTCCCTCCTGCCCTGCTTAAATATCTCTAAAGCCTATCATCTCAGCATGTCATTAAGAGAAAAAGGAAAGGGTGGAGGGGAGTGACTCGGTTTTCTACATTTCCACTGCATTTTACTGGCATAGTCTGATAAAATATATTTCCCCTCGAATTTTGCCCCCAACAAATGGGGGGTTGGGGGCGGTGAAGAGCTTGCTCAAATAGACAGGAGTTGGGCTCCTGGAGTGCCCATCTTTTTCCAGTTAAGAAAAATGAGGTAACTGTTAAAATTTTTCCCCACCATCCTGAATTTCTATGCCCTTTATCATGTTTATCATCACAGAAGTTCTCATTTTACTTATGTGGTTAGAATATTACAAAAGACCATTTCTCTTGGGATAATACCTAAGTGACTTGGCATTGAAAAGAAATATAACACAGGCTATCACTTATGGCATTGTTTACCCCTCTTAAAAATACAGAATCAAAAAATGTCAGGGCAAGGAAACAACTTTGGATAGCATCTGGTCCAACACTCCTCCCACTTCACAAGAGAACAGAGGTGTTACCCAAAGTCCGATGGCTGCAGAGCTGGACTATAAGCCCAGACTGCCTGATTCTGATTCTCCTTTTACCACATCAGCTGCTTCCAGTAAACTGAAGTGTGGCCTCTAGCACAACCAAATGTAATAGGTAGAATAAATTGTGATAACATTTCACCTTGAAAACTATTCCCTGTGTCTGCAGAAACACACTAACGGTTAGACAGCAATGAGGAGGAATAGAAAGAGTCGCAGCAAACTCAACCCAGAGAGAAGTGCATGTTTCCTTGTGCTGCTCTAAAATTCCAATGCTGGGCTTCCTCCCTTCATCTTTTTTGTCACAGTTTTAAGATATAGTTCACATACCATACAATTCACCTATTAAGAGTATACCACTCAACGGTTTTTAGCATATTTACAAGAGTTGTACAGCCATCACCACAGTCGACTGTAGAACACTGTCATCACCTCCCTCCCCAAAAAGCTATCATAACCCCTTCCATCCTCCATCCTTCCCTCCTCCAACCCTAGGCAACCACTCATCTGCGGTCTGTCTTTATAGATTTGTCTATTCTGACTATCGTGTAAAGGGAATCATACAATGTGTGGTCTTTTACAGCTGGCCTTTTTCCCTTAGCAAGATGTTTCCAAGGTTCATGCAGTTGCAGTGTATGTCATTCCTCACCCAGACCCCTGCAACTCAAGCTCTTTGTCCTTGTGATGTATACAAATTAATGTAGGCAGATGTGCACAGGGAAAACGCAGGACAGGGGTCTGTCTGAGCAGAGACAAAGGCTCCTCGGTGCTTACTGTGTATACTTACTTTGACTTTGTAAAGCTGTCTCAGCTTTTTCAACAGTTACCAACAGATTTTCAGAAAGGTCTTTTCTTTTGCTCACTATTGAAAAACCATTCCAGACATACATCATTTCCTAATGAGGAAAAATGAAAACCATTTGCAGTTATATGAGGTTATTCAATGTCCTTTATGATCCCCAAACAATGTTCATGTGTTTTGCCTTGGTTTCTAGGAACCTCAAGACAATATTTACAGATAATTTTCCTTTGTTTTTGCCTTTTATACTGTGAAGTAATTCAGTATATATGTTTTTACCGAAAATTTAATTTACTCATTCATATAACAAATATTTATTAAATATCTACAAGCATTTAATTCTTTTGGAAGGTAATAGAATACAGATACAGAAATAAATATTTTAAACCGATACCATGAATAATTCTGTTTAATGTAAACTTTTGTTGTTACTTTTAAGTAAAGAAAAATATTTTTAAGTGTCTGCCAGTTGTTTACATAAAATGTTTCCAAGAATATCACTGGATATAAACATTGGAATGTTTTACTGGGCTTAGGATCTTTTATACCATTAGAAACATGGTCCAGTAATGTAATCCAATATGCAGAAAACGTATTCATTTAAAAGCCATATGGCTGAATGACAGCTCCTAAAATGTAAACTAATGATTTCTCATTACATATTATATTTAATGGGCTACCAGATGAGAATTTTTTTGGATCAAAAGCAAATGTGCTTTTGCTTGAAAATATTTTTCTAATGTTCCTGATAGTGCAGTTAATATTTTTAAGGGTATGAAGTAAGCAGGGTAATTAGTATCTTCTTGGAAATAAATTTTAAGATATGATAAAAACACTGCTTGAAAAGCCTCTTAGCAGGAAGTAGTGGAAATGAGAACAACACAATCGAGTAGAAGGGCGGCAAAGGTATCTTTACCTTATGGCACCCAAAACTAAGATCATGACACTCTACCTTCATTCAGTTTTACATGTAACAATTTCTTGTTGCTAATAAAGTAAGAGGTCATTTCAATAACAGGGTATTTTTTAAATTGATGATGATCTTTTAAAAATTCCTTTTATGGATGAAATCTTTTTATCGGAAGGAGGCAAGCTCGTATCTGAGACTTTATGAAAAACAGGCTTTTGGTAAAATTCCTAGGTACAAAAAAAATAAAAATAAAAATCCCAGTACTAACATTTCAAGCCAATTTCCTATACATTCTACATCCATAGACCCGGAGAAAGAAGTGCAGTGAGTTAATCTTCCCTATGGTTCTTAACAGTCAAAGCAGGATACAATTACATACACACTGGTATCTAAGTACTAAGGCAAAGAATGACGACAGTCTAGAAAATTTTCAGTAGAGTTCTGTGAGACAGAAAAACCTTCCCAGTGCATATCACCTAATAAAAATGAATCAGGCATGGAGCTAAGGCTCTAACTGGTTAAGCAGCAGAAGGCTCTCATGTGAGCTGGGAGAGGGAGATGTTTGGTTATTTGTGTGATTTACGCAGTGTTCTGGTTTTTATTTGTGCTCAGACATGATTACGGAGTGGTCATATTTTTGTCTTGCTCCATCACAATCACAGAATGTCCCTGTGTGATGCTGAAGTTCTCTGAGTTTGTGTTAGGTAGGAAACACCTGGACCTAGGTGCTAGGCGCCAGGTAACTCCTGTCTGACCCGTCAGGGCGAGGCTGCATTGTTCTTTCTCATAGGATGTATAAAGGGCTCCCATAAGTCACTAAGAAAACAATCAACAACCCAATGAAAAATTAGGGAAGAATATGAGCAACAATTCACAAAAGAAAAAATAAAAATGAAGAAACACATGAAAAGATGCTCCACCACATCCACAAGGAAATGCAAATTAAAATGGGAAAATACTGTCAGTACTTATTTAAATTGGTAGAGCTTTGTTTGAGGGAAATTTAACACTATCTACCAAAATATTAAATGTATATATTCCCTTGAACCAGGAATTCCATTTTTAAAAAATCCTTCACAGATAATTATATGCACACGTACAAAAAGAGGATATTCATTGTAGTGTGTAATTACAAAAACTGGAAAAATCTAAATAACTGTCAAAGAGGAATAATGAAATAAACTCCGAATTAAAAAAAAACAAAAAACAAAAAACTCAGGAAACCCCAGAGTGGAGGACCACAGACATCGGCTTACAATGAACAGCTTTCCTGTGCTGACTATCTATATAAAAACTAAAGCACCAGAAGAGTCATAGTAACTTGATATATTCAGTATTTTTGAAGAAGACTTCATTAAGAAAATTTAAGTTGAAATTGTGTTTTTCACAGAAGCCTTGCCTAAATGGCATAAAGTTTAAGAATGTCAGCTGGAGCTAGAATACAACAGCCAGCAGCCAGTTATGGCTCTTGAGCACTGGAAATACGGCTAGCCCAAACTAAGATGTCCTCTAAGTGTAAAAGACACACTAAATTTTTAAGACTTGGTTCAATATGAAAGTATGTATGTATCTCATGGATAAGCTTCTACCAATTACATGTTGAAATGACAAAATTTTGCATATACTGGGTTAAACAAAATATATTCTTGAAATTCATTTCCATTTCCTCTTACTTTTTTAATGTGGCTATTAGAAAAGGTAAAATTACATAATGTGGCTTGCATTAGAATTCAACTCAACTTCAATGGAATCAACTTCTATCTAAATTTCTTTATCTAAAAAATGTGGTTAAGAGTTAACTATACTCAAAAAGTTGTAAGAATTAAATGATATGTTTTTAGTAGCCTTTATCCTAATGCCTGGAGCATACTAACTAGTCAAAAACCATTAGCTACAGTTTTTATTTATTAATTACTTACTTAGAAATGTTCAACTTACAACAAAACTTAAAATGGTCTTTAAGTGAGCTAAACTTCATAACCAAATTTAGATATGCTCCCTGCTGCTGTGACTAGATAATTTACTTCTAGTGCATGAAAAGTAAATAAAATAAAAGCAGATACCAGGGCAGGTAAGATGAGCTTCACAGGTGCAGGCAAGGAGGCGGAGTAACGCCGAGCCTTCCTCACAGCAAACTTCTCAGTAGGGAGAGATTTCCCGGCAATTCTCTGCTTCAAGCTGTCCACCTGTCTGTGAAGAGCCCCAGCCCACCCCAGAGAAAGGTCATGGCAACACATACGTTATTTATACCTGTGGTTTTCACAGTGAACTTCACAGACCACCAGCAGCAGCATCACCTGGGAACCTAATTGAAATGCCAATTTTCAGGCCCTACTCTAGACCTACTGAATCAGCAACTCCAGGGCTGGGGCAGAGCAATCTAGATTTTGATAAGCCCTCCAGGTGATTCTGAGGCACACTCAAGATTGAGAACCACTGATTGACACATATTTCTTTCCAGTCAACTTAGCTAATGTCTTAAATCTATCAAACACAGTCCAGGAAATCTAGGTATACAATTGGCGATTTCTACGAGTAAGCAGGAAAGAGTCCAAAGTATTTACTTATGTTGTGGATACTCAGGGAGAGAGAAGACGGTACACTGGTATATCGCCTATTCTTACTTGCAAGTATTACACAGATCTATAAAATAATATGGCCCAAAAGATAGCCATCAGTTAATACATAATTTAAGAAAATGTTTCCCAGGTACAGGTTGTTTAGGAAATAATCAGCTTAGGACATGTACCCTGTTTACAAACTTCCTTTTAAAAATTCTACAGAATTCCAATTATGAAATTCATAAGCAGGTAAAAATGAGAGTAAGATGGGGAAACTACATGTTCCTGCGAGCACTTTCTTATGCAAAATTCTATGAATGCATCAAACAAGTTGCTGAGAAAGAATTCAAGGAAATAATTACTTCACTGAAAGAAAAATTAACATGAAATAACATGCCTCCAATATGAGGTAAGCTTGTGTTAGGTTACTTGTGGGCACAATATGGAGCTATGGATTTTAAACTAGTGTACCATCACTATGTTCATTACCATCAGTGGAAAAGACAGTGGAAATGTGAGGTGGGAGTCAGAGGAAGGGGTCAGAAGTATGTCTCAGACAGGAACCCTTAGAGTTGAAAGGTAACAGCATTTTTATGAAGAGACCATTCATTGTTAGAACTCTCATTATCCCAACAACCTAGAAGCTACGACACAGCAAGATCTCAAAGCTTTCTTCTGAAAATAAAAATGATTACATCTTTCACATAAATTGTTTTGATACGGAGAAAACTTAATCTGCATTGGAAGAAAGAGAAGGAGATTTAAAAGATTTTAATGTATCTTAATACTCCCTTCCATTAATTGTTGTTTCTGTAAAATGAGGAAATGAACTTTACAGTAAAAGGTGACATTTATCATGCCATGGCTTTTACTAATGTTGATGTCGATGCTACAGTTAATATACATGGTCAGTTTTTTTTTTTTTTTGGAGACAGGGTCTCACTCTGCCTGTCGCCCAGGCTGCAGTGCAGTGGCGTTATTTCAGCTCACTGCAACCTCTACCTCCCAGGCTCAAGCAATCCTCCCACCTAAGCTTCCCAAGTAGCTGGGACTACAAGCACATGCCACCATGCCCAGCTAATTTTTTGTATTTTTAGTAGAGATGAGATTTTGCCCCTTTATACCCTCAGGGCCTTTGTTATAGAAATAGTGTCTCACGTACCTGAATAAAGTTACCACATTCTCATTAGTTGCTACTACATCCTCCTCTGGAAGCATACTCAAAATTGCCGCTTTCAAGAACACATAAGTTGCCTTGAGAAAAAGAAGGAGCTTATTACAGAACATCCCTAGGTACATAACATTTCTACCTTTCAAATCAGAAATGACCTACAAGCATTCCAGATATAATATTAACAGGCATTAAAGAAATCAGAGGAAATGAAATCTTATAATCCCTGTTCAAAATGAGAACAACTCTTTTCAATTATCAATAATTTAGACCATTTTTCTATTATACAACTACAGCATTCATAGGTGAGAAAGCGGACAGAATGAACAATAAAAAATTATCTCATTGCCCCCCAACTTCTCATAAGTGGATCAGAATTAATTTTCATTATCCCGAAAAGCCTGGGCATCAGGGCACTGGGAAGTCTACAAAAATTATCAAGATGATTAAGGTTTCATAACTTCATAAGTCCAGCTCATTTTCAGGGATAAAACCTCACGTTTCAAATAACTTTGTTATTGTTTGGGACAGGGTCTCACTCTGTCACCAGGCTGGAGTGCAGTGGTGTGATCATAGCTCACTGTAGCCTCAAACTCTTCGACTCAAGCTATCCTCCTGCCTCAGCCTCCCACGTAGAAGGGACTCTAGACATGTACCACCATGCCTGGCTAAGGTTTTTATTTTTTGCAGAGATAAAAATCACACTATGTTGCCCTGGCTAGTATCAAACTCCTGGCCTCAAGCCATCTTCCTGCCTTAGCCTCCCAAAGGGCTGGGATTATAGGTATGGGCCATCGTATTTGGCCCTGAAAAGAACTGTGGATGGCTTTTAAAGCATGTAATGCTGAGGACAGTACCTATAAACAGTGGGTACTTAAGGCACATTTCCTCCTTTTGTGAATCTCTAAGTTGAGAAAACACTGTGGTACCATACTACCGAGCAAACAGTCCTGAATGAAAATCTTCCTGGCCACATATTAGCAAACAGATGACATCAATGAAAGTATTGCACTTTACCTTGGACCATTTACTTTCTTTGCAAAGTAGATCTGAATAGTAATATGCCTGCATCCAGTTTTGTTGGAAAACATTAATCCACATTAGTTCCCAGTAGCAGAGATGGTGAAACTGTTTCCATTCTTCTTGAACTGAAACACATTTTCGAAATACTTCTTGTGCCTGTAAATCAATTGCATGAAGTTGATCATCCAGATATTAGACAAGGAGATAATAACCTAATGGGAAAATACATAAAACACTTAGTACAAAAAGGACAAAATTATCACTCATTCAACCTCTCAATATGATGTTATGTTCTTTTCCTTACAGGCAATGATACAGTTAAGTTCTGCCTCTTTCTTTAATTTTGTGAGGGGCCTTGACACTTTGTAATGTGGGAGTGGGGAGGTTCCAATCACAGAAAAATACATGTTTGATCCCATTTGTGTGGAAAAAATGGTTTGTGAATGTATATCCATAAATGGCTCCTTACTTTTCTACTTCTGACCCCGACACTTCCTTTTTTGAGGGAATTGGTGAATAATTTCCTTTGATAAGGAGCCCACATGTAGTAGACTTGCATGTCATGCAGGGGCTAGATTCCAAAGTCAGTGTATAATGCAGAAATTGGTAACAGTCACAGTTTCTTGAAAATCCCTGAGCTTATTATTTGGCATATACTACCCTAAAGTGCTTAATGTACTCTGTGTATAAATGTAGACTACATTCAGTAATCCACTGCATAGATTTTATACAATAGAATGCATATACAAGTTAAAGTTTTGGCTTTTTACTTATATTGTTTTTTTCTTTATTTTTGTCTAGTCCATATAGCTAAGTTTACTTTTGTTGAATGAGTAGGTCACAGCTCCACCATACAGACAACTCCCCCAAATAACTCCCACCTAATAAATTACCTCTTCAAGATTCCCTTTCAGCAACTCTATTCGGGCATGATAAAACAACACAAGTGAGCCCTGCAGAGCAAGGAAGAAAACACACTGTTCAACAGTCAACACTGGCTGATTAATTATGGTTGAAACATACACTTTGAAATACTAAGCGTACATTTGGAAACTGCTGGAGGAAGGGTGCCAGGAGACGCTCGGCTTCGGCAACATTCACTTCTCCTGTACCTAGAAATTTAACAGGAAAAACCTCAGTCTTCATAAGACATGGGGATATTTATAACTAACTCTCCAAACTTCATTAACATACAGTAAAGACCTACTCATGGAAAAGATGAAAACTATTATTTCATCATTTTTATAACTGGGGAATAAAATAAAGACCAGTCTCACCTATAACTTTAGTTTAAGAAACTCTAGGACACACTAATTCTTAAGAATGCAGGTGGCTGTCTCAGATTCCTAATTGGAATTTCTGGTTTTAATAGCAATATTAACTTATTTAGCCCAAAATTTCATTTTCTGCAAAGAAATCTAATATAGAATAAAATAGATCACCTTAATATAGAAATTTTAGCTGAGAACAGATGAAAATTATTTAATGAAAGAAACTACCCTATTCCCTCTGCTAAATGTCACTATGACAAAGCACACTATTTTCTACCTTTATTCAAAAAAAAAAAAAAAAAGTAAACAGACATGAACTACTAGCTTTTGTTGATCTTTCTAAATTTTTACTTACTCAGATTAAAAATAATCAACTTTTTGTTTTGTTTTTTAATTTGGAGACAGGATCTCGCTCTGTTGCCCAGGCTGGATCCAGTGCAGTGACGTGATCATAGCTCACGGCAGCCTCAAACTCCTGGGTTCAACCGATCCTCCCACCTCAGCCTCCCAAGTAGCTGGGATTAGAGGTGTAACCCACCATGTCTGGCCAAGATAATCAATGTTCAATGAAACAACCTAATCCAGATCTTACCAAGTATTAGGGAGATGTAAGTATGAAAAGCTAAGATGGTTAAGCAGCACAGTGCAGACCTCATGCTTTTTCCTGAGGCACCTTCACGTAACTGCAGGAGGCCCAACTCCTATGGGAATTAAATGCATTTTAGAAAGAGAACACGGCTAGAAAATCATATTCAGAAACTTTTAAAACATTTTTATATATCGAGGGGTTACAAGTACAGATTTCACATATTATGCTGTGGTGAAGTCTGGGCTTGTCGTGTACCCATCACCCCACGAATGAACATCATACCCAACAGGTAATTTTTCAACCCTCTCTTCCCCCACCCCTCCCACCTTTGGTGGCCTCCAATGTCTATTATTCCACTTTGTATGTCCATATGTACCATTGTTTAGCTCCCATTTATAAGTGAAAACGTGGTATTTGACTTTCTATTTAGAAACTCTTTAATTTTGAGACAGAGTCTCATTCTGTCACCCAGGTTGGAGTACAGTGGCACAATCATGGCTCACTGCATCCCCCACCTCTCCAGACTCAGGTGATCCTCCCACCACAGCCTCCCGAGTAGCTGTGACTACAGGTGTGTACCACCACGGCCAGTTAATTTTTGTATTTTTTGTAGAGACAGGATTTTAACATGTTACCCAGGCTGCTCTCGAACTCGTGGGCTCAAGCGATCCACCCACCTCAGCCTCCCAAAGTGCTGGGATTACAGGCGTGAGCAACCATGCCTGGCCTATTCAGAAACTTGAAAATGCTAGTTCATATATCCTTATCCTCCATGAAGGTGGAGTTTCTTTTTAAAGGAACTAGAATGCCTAACTAGAAATGAACCTTATTAAACTTGCATAAGACACTCTCATAAATCCTTTTATATCATGTGATTCTAAAGAGAGAAAAGGGCTGTGTTCATTTCATGGAGATACTCTATTTCTCTGATAGAAATATTCACTAAAACATATTAAGGATTTAACTGCAAGGCACTATGGCGGGTATGAACAAACATGGTCTATGTCTTCAAAGATCTTTCTATTAAATAGAGAAGACAGTATGTGAACACAATGACCTTATTAGAATATGGAGAGAGATTGTAAGAAGGCTAAATAGACAATTCTGAAAGTCAGGAATGCTTGAGCCTCACTGAGGGAGTATGAGGGACAGCTTTGTGAGATAGGTGGCATTTATCTCAACCCTAGTGGATGGAGGAGCTCTTGAGAGACAATTACTTGGGAGGAAGCCAGTTGGGGAGGATATCCAAAACAGAGAAAAGCAAAAGCATGGAAACAAAAGCACAGGACTTGCTGGGGAACAACCGATTGCCCAGTTTAACAGGAGTACTGGGAATATGAGGAATCTGGGTAGCATGGCTGGAAACACTGGCTAGAATCAGACCATGGGGTCCCTGAAGCCATTAATAGTTTGAACTTTATTCAAGAGGCAATTCAGAGCCTCTGAAGGAATCAGGTGGAAGGTGAACAGTTAAGGAGAGGGGTGACCATGAAACACAGAGTCAGAATGGACAACATTATGAAGGAATCACCATAAATACACCATAGCTCATGAAGAACATGGACAGTAGAAAAAACAGGAAAAAAAGTGATAGCTGCTTATACTTGCTCTCACACATTTCTCAAAACCTGCTCTTTTAATCGACACTTTTTGCCATGAGGCAACTCTTATAATAGCATATTGAGTGTCATGGTTAATAAATGTGATATATTCACTACCAAACCATAAACACGCAGACATTTAATAAATAAAACTCATGAAAAACATATTTCATCATTTAGTTTTATAAAGAAACTTGTGGAAACACATGGAAATCCAAAATACTGCATCGTATTCGATCCATGAAAATCATAAAATATTAGACAGGGAAATCCAGCTAATTTCTTCATCTTAAGGAGGGCAACTCTGGGGCTGCTTAACTATTAAGAAAGCATAGGAAAGCATGTGAGAGTAATAAGATCTAGCAAGAAGCAATATTAGCAACACATAATTTTTCATCCAAGAATTTGGATAACAAGGGTGAACATTTTTAACTTTCAACAGAAAAACTACGTCTAACTCCTGAAAAATGTGATCAAGAATCAAAGGCTTATTTTCTGTCCCACAAACAAATTGCCAATAATTATCAGGCCAGTTATGCAGACATGTTGCATTGCCCTCATATTCAATAAATAATATTTAATCTTCCCTGTCAAAATTAAGATAAAATTAAATTTGTACCCTATTTCCAGAAAATCCAATAAATTCCAGTAGTCTGATAATCCTTGCTGGTAAAAGGGACAGCATCTGTAAGAAAAAAAATATACAGTGTACTTATGTGTTAGTGTTTCTAACTGCAAACAAATTTAACTTACAGTTTTAATGCTTCAATAATGCGAAAAATTGGAAACAAGTTTTAACCACCAGATATTTCTGTGACCACATATTGTAACAATCATTTATGAATAAATTTTATTTAGCTATAACAATGAACCTTTAAAAAGCTTTGTTTTAAGGCTGGTCTTTCCAGTGTTCTCTATAGAATAGTGGGAACTTTGATGTGGTGTGATGAAGTGACAAGAAGGCAACCCCTCAAAGCCCATGTCCAGGCAAGGTTTCTTAGTTTCCTTTCCCAGAAGCAAAACTCAGTCATAGTCTGTGAGATGTGTAGACACCACCCAGAAGTGGACAGCTGCAGCACTACCACTTCTCTCTGGGATATTCCTGAAGGACAGTGGTGAGGGAATATTCTTCCAGTGGGCAGAACCTTGGGCAGTGCACCTGGTTATGCACTATGCTTGAAAGGAGAAATGGCCAGATGTGCAATTATATATGCTGATTCAGGGGATGTAGACAATGGTTTGGTTGGATGGGCACGGGCTTGGAAAGAACATGATTGGAAAATTGGTGACAAAGAGGTCTGGGGAAGAAGTATGTGGACAGATCTTCCTGAACGGGCAGAAAATGTTCCCATGTGGATACACATCAAAAGATAACCTTAGCAAAAGAAGATTTTAACAACCAATTGGATAGGATGGTTCATTCTGTGGGTACCAGTCAGCCTCTTTCCCAATCATCACCCACGGGTTCGTAAGCAAAGTGGCCAAAGCGGCACATACACTCATGTGTATACTTCTCTTGACCACTTTATTTTTTCACTAATTCCAGTGAACCATCAACAAAATTTAAAAATCTCTTAATAACATATTGGAATTTGACAGATTACTACTCAGACTTCATCTCCTCAGGGATCATCAAAAATCATTCCTCAAGTTATACTGGTCCCTCACACATTTTCAATTCCAGAGCCGTCACTGTCATTGCAACAATATTTCCAGTGTGGAAATGGAAATGGATTCCACTGTTCCTTGTTACCAAAATCTTACTAGTCTATTCAGAGTGCCACAGGCTTCCCTTACATTTTACAATCCAAAGCTACTCTGAGCATGTGTGGAACTTCATAACACACTGGGTCACAGTGCCGGAAAACTGATCCCACTCTAGCTGTTTGTCAACCAACCCAGGGAGAGGTTCAGGATGAGATTCAAATGCAGTGGAGAAGGCACAGATAACCTTCGGTTCTTCTGCAAAAGTTCTGGTTTCTATAGAGTGATTTCCTTACCAAATTAAAGGCCCCAGTGCCAAGCTTGACACCCCCTTCAAACTCATAGAAGAATTCCTGCTGAAGTTTGTTCTTCTGAATTTCATGCAGAATAGAAAGACATTCTCTGGATTGAAGAAAAAAAGTGATAGCGTAAGTTGACCATGACTCTGAAAATAAATATTAAATCACATTTTACAATTACATACTGTAAAATAAATGTCATTAATTAAAATACCGTCAAAATTTTAAATGGATGATGCTGTGCTGAGTTTACTCTTAAGGATACTAGGTAATAATCATCAAGGAAAAAGGAGACGCTCATTTTTACAGTGTCTAGCAGAACCAGTGTTTCTGGGCTTAAAGAGAGGGTTCATCCATTGGCAAGCACCAGCCAGGAGCCACAGGACCACAGGCTGCCATCCCACAGCTTCCAGCAGGGTCTTACAGCAGACTGCCTGAGAGGGCTCAGCTCCTCAACCACTGCACACACTGCAGCCCAAGGAAATGAAATGCTACTGGCAAGAAGATCTGAACTTCAGTGTGACTGCCATCGTCTCAAATAGACCAAATAAATTAGGGCTTGGGACCAGGACAGACTGAAAACAACAAAGCAAAGGCCATCACAATGGCCCCATCTGTCCTCTGCTTTCTTCCTGCTCCATCCATGCACATCTTTCCAACTTCTCACTATATTTTCTACGTATTTCTCTCTTGCCTGTTCACATCATCTTCAAAAGGCAAATCTTTACCAGAGAAATACAAACTAAAACAATGACAAAAATATAAAAATTGTAATAACTGGGAATTGCTTATCAAATTGACAAATTTAATAATAAGGAATAATGAGATATCATGTATCACTTGGTGTGATGCAGTTATAAAATGTGCAACTACACCTGTGATCCAGCCTAGCCAAATATTTTTAATCTGAATCTAGCAAGCCTATAGACCTAACTTCCAGTTTACAAAAAATTTAAGGGTTTAGAGAGTCAATTCAGATGCCCACCAGCCTACAAGTATCCCCTGCTGTCATTTCCCCTGAGTCATTTATTTTTTATTACGGTGTATTTTCCCAAATAAAATGATGCATGTTTATTTGGTCAGCTCAATGAATTTCCTCTGATTTCTGATTTTATGCCATGGATAAAAGGCCTTTGAAACTGACATCATGTACCTAATGATATCATTTCTATGGTATTTTTGCCATAGATTCATAATCTGAATTTAATCATGAAGAAATGTTAGAAAAGTCCACAATGATGGTTGTTTTACTAAATAACTGGCCAGTTTATTCTTTTAAAGTGTCAACATCATTAAAGACAAAGACTGAGGAACTATTCCGGATGAAAAGAGACTAAGGAGACATGACAGCTAAACTCAGTATCCAGGATCCCAGGTTGGATCCTGAGCCAGAAAAAGGGCATTGATGAGACAACTGGAGAAATGTGAGTAAAGGCCATGGAGTAAATATTAATAGTGTATCCATGTCAGTGTCCTGATCTTAATCATTGTAATGTGCTTCTGCAGAATATTAACATTTGTAAATCTGATGAAGGCTATGTGGAAATATTTTGTAAAAATTTTCAAATTATTTCAAAGTGAAAAAACAAAAAATAAAAAAGTTTAAAGCCTTTATATTTAAGAATTATAAAAACACTTTCTTAATGTTTCCTGCTAGAATTCTTTTTAAATCTTTTAATATTAAACTTATATGGACTTTTTTCATCTTAATGATTTTTCCATAAAATGAACAATTTTCCCAAAAACACTTCCTAAAGTACCTATCTTTCTTCACTGTTTTGAAAGGGCCTATGTATATAAAGGAATTTAGTATATTTTGAATTCCCAGGTAAGTGTGTGTGTGTGTGTGTGTGTAAATCCATGTATGCACACACACATGCTGTCTCTTTCAAAAACCCTGCGGTTCATTTCACTGATATGGAAAGGCATACCTTGTTTTATTGCACTTCACTGTATTGCACTTTGTGGGTACTGCATTTTTTACAAATTGAAGATCTACGGCAACTCTGTGTTGAGCAAGCGTATTCGAGCACATTCCAACAATACGTGCTCACTTTGTGTTTCAGAGTCACATTTTAGTAATTCTCATAAAATTTCCAAACTTTTAAATTATTATTGCACCTGTTAATGGTGATCTGTGATGGGAGACCTTAAATGTTACTGCTACCGTAACTGTTTGAGGGGGCCATGAACCACAACCATATGAGACAGAGGAAATTCTCAATAAATGTTGTGTGTGTTCTGACTGCTCTTCTGACAGGTTGCTCCCCCATCTCTCTCCTCAGGCCTCCCTGTCCCCTGAGACAAAACAATATTGAAATTAGGCCAATTGGTAACTCTGCAGTGGCCTCTCAGTGTTCAAGTGAAAGGAAGAGTCGCCCCTCTCTCACTTGAAATCAAAACCTAGAAATAATTAAGCTTAGTGAGGAAGGCATGTCAAAAGCCAAGACAGGCTGAAAGCTAGGCCTCTTGTGCCAAACAGTCAACTTGTAAGTGCAAAAGAAAAGTTCTTGAAGAAAAAAGTGCTACTTCAGTGAATGCACAAGTGATAAGAAAACAAAACAGCCCTATTGCTGGTATGGAGAAAGCTGTAGTGGTCTGGATAGAACAAACAGCCCACAACACTCCCTTAAGCCAAAGCCTAATCCAGAACAAGACCCTAACTCTTTAACTCTATAAAGGCTGAGAGAGGTGAGGAAGCTGAAGAAAAAAAACTTGGAAGCTAACAGAGGTTGGTTCATGAATTTAAGGAAAGACACCATCTCTATAACATAAAAGTGCAGCCAGGCACGGTGGCTCACACCTGTAATCTTAGCACTTTGGGTGGCCAGGGTGGCTGGATCATGAGGTCAGGAGTTCGAGACCAGCCTGGCCAAGCATGGTGAAACACTGTCTCTACTAAAAATACAAAAATTAGCCTGGCATGGTGGTGCACGCCTGTAGTCTCAGCTACTTGGGAGGCTGAGGCAGGAGAATCACTTGAACCTGGGAGGCAGAGGTTGCAGTGAGCTGAGATCGCGCCACTGCACTCCTGCCTGGGAAAGAGAGCGAGACTTCACCTCAAAAAAAAAAAAAAAAAAAAAAAAGTACAAAGTGAAGCAGCAAGTGCTTATGTAGAAGCAGTAGCAAGTTATCCAGAATATCTAGCTAAGATCACTGATAAAGGTGGCTGCACTAAACAACAAATTTTCAATGTAGACAAAATGGTCTTCTATTGGAAGAAGAGGCTATCTAGAACTTTCATATCTAGAGAGGAGAAGTCAATGCCTGGCTTCAAAACTTCAAAGGTCAGGCTGACTCTTGTTAGGGGCTAATGGAACCGGTAACTTTAAATGGAAGCCAGTGTTCATTTACTATTCCAAATATCCAAAGGCCCTTAACAATTGTCCTAAATCTAGTCTGCCCGTGCTCTATAACTAAAACAACAAAGCCTGGATGATAGCACATCTGTTTATAGCATGGTTTACTAAATATTTTCAGTCTACTGTTGAGATCCACTGCTCAGGAAAAAAAAAAAAATTATTTCAAAGTATTATTACTCACTGAAAATGCACCTAGTCACCTAAGAGTTCTGAAGGAGATGTATGCAAGGATTCTATTGTTTTCACGCCTACTAACACAACATCCATTCTGCAGCCCAAGGATCAAGGAGTAATTTTGACTTTCAAGTCTTATTATTTAAGAAGCACACTTTATAAGGCTATTGCTGCCATAGTGATTCCTCTAATGGATCCAGGGAAAGGAAATAGAAAGCCTTCTGAAAAGGATTCATCATTCTACATGTCATAGAGAACATTCATGACTCATGGAAGGAAGTCAAAATGTCCACATTAACAGGAGTTTGGAAGAAGCAGATTTCAACATTCATGATCATTTTGAAGGGTTCAAGACTTTGGTGGAGAAAGTAACTTAGAGGTGTTAGAAACAGCAAGAGAACTAGAATTAGAAGTGGAGCCTGAAGATGTGACTGACTGCTGCCATCTCATGATGAAACTTTAATGGATGAGGAGTTGCCTCTTATGGATGAGCAAGAAAGTAGTTTCTTGAGATAAAATCTACTCCCGGTAAAGATGCCATAAACATTGTTGAAATGACAACAAAGGATTTGTAATATTAAATAAACTTCGCTGATAAAGCAGCAGCAAGATTTGAGAGCATGGACTCTAATTCTGAAAGAAGTTCTCCTGTGGGTAAAATGCCATCAAGCAGTATTACATGCTACAGAAAAATCTTTTACGAAAGGAAAAGTCAATAGGTATGGCAAACTTCACTGTTGTCCTTTTTTAAAAAATTGCTATAGCCACCCCAACCTTCAGCAACCACTACCCTGAATGTCAGCACCCATCAACATGGAGGCAAGACCTCCACCAATAAAAACATTATGACTTGGTGAAGGCTCAGATAATTGTTAGCATTTTTTTAGCAAAAAAAGTGTGTATCAATTAGGGTAGACATAAGGGTAGTGGCAGACTTAATAGAATACAGTACAGTATCAACATTTTTTTTTTCTTTTTTTGAGACAGAGTCTCGCTCTGTCGCCCAGGCTGGAGTGCAGTGGCGCAATCTGGGCTCACTGCAAGCTCCGCCTCCCGGGTTCACGCCATTCTCCTGCCTCAGTCTCCGAAGCAGCTGGGACTACAAGTGCCCGCCACTGCGCCCAGCTAATTTTTTATATTTTTAGTAGAGACAGGGTTTCACCATGGTCTCAATCTCCTGACCTCGTGATCTGCCCGCCTCGGCCTCCCAAAGTGCTGGGATCATAGGCATGAACCACCGCGCCCGGCCCATAACTTTTATATGCACAAGGAAACCAAAAAATTTGTGACTCACTTTATTGCAATATTCACTTTATTGTAGTGGTCTGGAACCCGAAATATCTCTGAGGTATAACTGTATGTCTTTGCCTCTACAGGCCTATTTTAATTCCTTTAGTATTTTTAAGTTTTGATGACTAAAACAGCAATTAGCATTGAATTTAACATTTGTTTATATTTTCTAAAAATACGTCACAAAGAAATCTATAGAACAGCATGTCAGGTACCCAAGATCTACCACCCCTTTCCAGGATTTTGAATGAAACACAGTTTTGTGAAAGGATTTTCAATGGAAGTACCTCTTAAAATACTAAATTTTGGTTCTGCTACCAGTAATGGCAGGGTAGCTTATGTCGGATTAACTTTCCCACAAATAACTATCATAAATTCTGGAAAAATATAAAATATACATTTGAAACATATTTTCACACAGTGGAAAATGAAGGGAACAAAGTAGGAGTCTCAGGAGAGAAGAAAGTAAGAATGGGGCAGAAAAAAAGTTTGAAAAATTATGACCACAAATTTCTCAAAACCACACTTAGGCACATCCTAGTCAAACTACTGAGACCTAAAGATACAAACGAGTCAGTCTTCAAAAAATCCAGAAGAGAAGACACATTATATATAGGAGAACAATAATACAAATGGAAACTGAATAACAGAGGCTTTATTACAATGGGAAGCCAGTTTTAAAGAGCTGAAAGAAGGAAAAACCCATCGACTCAGAATACTGTAGTTAGCAAAAATAACCTTGAAAAGAAAAAGTAAAAAGTAAATATATTTTAAGATAAATGAAAACAGAATTTGTTAAAAGCTGACACCCATAAGAAATGTTAAAGGAAGTTCCTCAGTCTGAAAGTAAACAGGAAATATATTTACCATTTTGGATAAGAATATGAAAAATGGTAAGAATATGGGTAAAGAGAGAAGACTACAGCATATAACTGATTAAAGGGAAAGTCTGACACTGTATTGTAGGGTTTATAATATATGTAAGTGTGCTATACATCATAAAAATAGCATAAAGGGTCAGGAGCAGTGGCTCACACCTGTAATCCCAGCACTTTGGGAGACCGAGGCAGGTGGATCATGAGGTCAGGAGTTCGAGACCAGCCTGGCCAATATGGTGAAGCTCCATCTCTACTAAAAATACAAAAATAACTGGCCATGATGATACATGCCTGTAGTCCCAGCTGCTCGGGAGGCTGAGACAGAAGAATTGCTTGAACTCACGAGGCAGAGGTTGCAGTGAGCTGAGATCGCACCACTGCACTCCAGCCTGGACAACAGAGCAAGACTCGGTCTCAAAAAAAAAAAAAAAAGCATAAAGGACAAAATGTGGTAAATGAAATTACACTTATGCAAAGTTCTTACAATTTATGTCCAGTGCTGTTACAATATTAACTCTAAGTTGACTGTAATAAGTTAAAAATAAACCCTAGAGCAACCACACACAAAAAAAGAGAGTACAGCTAAGAGAACAACAGTTTTAAAAATATTATTAGAGCAAAAGAAGACAGGAAAAAAGGGTGAGAGAACAGATGAGGCAAAGAGAAAAAGCAAAATGGCAGTAATAAGTGCAAACATATCAACTGCTCAACTATGTGCATCTACAAGAAATACAATTTAAATATTTAAAAATACAATTTAAATATGAAAACAAAAATAGGTTTAAAGTAAAAGAATATATACCATGCAAAGACTAATTATAAAAAGCATGAGTGCCTATATGAATATTAGACATAACAGATTTCAAGACAAGGAATATTACCAGAGTTAAATAGAGACATTTCAAGATGAAGAAAAGGTTAATTCATTAGGAAGACAGAACAATTATAAATACATATTATATGAGCCTGACAACAGAGCTCCTAAATATATGAGGCAAACACTGACAGAACTAAAGGAAGAAAGAGATGATTCCAGATTCAAACTTAGAGACTTTAACACTGAGTAAATAAAAGACAACTGGATAAAAATCAATAAGGATGGCCAGACGCAGTGGCTCATGCCTGTAATCCCAGCACTCTGGGAGGCCGAGGCAGGCAGATCACGAGGTCAGGAGATCAAGACCAACCTGGCTAACATAGTGAAACCCTGTCTCTAATAAAATTACGAAAAATTAGCTGAGCGTGGTGGCAGGCGCCTGTAGTCCCAGCTACTCAGGAGGCTGAGGCAGGAGAATGGCGTGAACCTGGGAGGTGGAGCTTGCAGTGAGCCGAGATCGCACCACTGCACTCTAGCCTGGGTGACAGAGCGAGACTCCATACCAAAAAAAAAAAAATCAATAAGGATACGAACAACACTATGGTCACCTCAGCTGAACATTTCCATCTACTGCAGAAAGTTCTACTGGGCAGTGCTGCTCTGGAATCTGAACCAAAGATATTACTATAATTTTAAATTTATAAATTGTTCAAAGGAGAAACTCAAATTATCTAATCAGAAATTATGTCAGTAGCTTTATTTTCAACTAATTTGCTCTTAAAATTGTATTTAAACTTAAATTCTGTTGTCCTATAACACTGAATACACACTCAGCAAAAAATCAAGTTCATTTTTACCAACACGAAATAAAATCTCCTAGTCAAACTTAATTTAGGAGAACTGTGAAGAACAAAGGAGTATACAGCACAGAATTATTTACAAATCACATCTTACTTTTTAACTTACTTATATATTTGATAACTTGTTCTAATTTTGAGTCCACCTTTGATGAAGTTGATCATATTTTCATCCTGAAAATAATTCAGTTAAAAAATTAGATTATTTAGCAAACAAGTTTAAATTGTCCCCACAGTTGTGTGTTTATGTGATTAGAAAAACAAAAACAAAAACAAAGCATTTTGAGGACATAATTTTGAAATTAACACATACTCTTGCTTTACATTTAAAAGTTTTTGGGGTACTTTTTCTTCTACATTAGAGGACAACAAAAAGAAAATGCTTGTAAAATCCTTCAATTATTTTATATTACTAAGGAGGTAATCCTCACCAATTAGGGCCCATATGTGGTCCAAATTATTTTAATAAACATCGACATCTACCGAGCTATTTTCTTGTGGGTTTAACAGAATCTAAACTGGACGACTTTACAATCTGCTCTAAGGCCAAACCTTCCAGTACATTACACCCAGTAAAGGGGACAATGGTCCTTCTTTCACAGAGTACTTTAGCAGTCAGAGTCTATTAAATGTTGCAAATTTTACACATACACATTTCCAGGCCCAAAATAACTGGTCTAGTTTCTGAAGTGGCTGTCACTACTATGCAATTTTGTTTTAGGAAAACAAAAACACTTCAGTTCTGTTTATCTGATGGTCATCGACCATAAAATTGAGGCAGCTGGCCTGGATGAATGGCGTTTTCGGGGTCAGCATTCTAGGATTCTAAGACAATCTCTCAATAAATTACATCAAATAACCACTTGAAGGAAGTTACTCTAATAGATGGTGCTAGTGGAGACAGTCCTATGTTCTGCATTTCCAGAGAGAAAGTTTTTCTAGTCTATTGATATCAGAAAGATGCTCTGGCCGGGCGCAGTGGCTCACACCTGTAATCCCTTTGGGAGGCCGAGGTGGGTGGATCACGAGGTCAAGAGATCGAGACCATCCTGGCCAACATGGTGAAACCCCATCTCTACTAAAAATACAAAAATTAGCCAGGCATGGTGGCAGGCGCCTGTAGTCCCAGCTACTCGGGAGGCTGAGGCAGGAGAATCACTTGAATCTGGGAGGCGGAGGCCGCAGTGAGCCGAGATCGCACCACTGAACTCCAGCCTGGTGACACAGCGAGACTCCATCTCAAAAAAAGAAAAAAGAAAATGCTCTGCTATGTATTTCTTGTATACTTAAGCATCCTCCTGTAGCAAAAGAAAAACTGACTTTCATTTACTAATTTCATTAATTGCTTCAATATTTATTGTTCTAATTATTATAAGAATCAATAGATATGAAATTCAATGTTTATCTTCTTAATTTAAGGAATCTTATGATTACATAAGATCCAATACCAACCAGAAAAGAATTTCTTAAATTAGCTTGAAATATGCCTCGGAAAAAAAAACCATATTTCATTTCAGGATTCATCAAACTTAAATTTAATGCCTATTTTATACCAGGCACCCAAATGCAAAAACAGATGAAAGTAATACAGTATGTTAAGGGAAGGCGTCATGTGTGGAGAAGGAGCCAGGCATAGGGACGGAGTCATGCACGGGGATGGGATCATGCACAGGATGTCATGAGAACACAAAGTAGTAGCATGGAGAGGGCCAGAAATCCCTCCTGGAAGCATTGGTGCTTTAAGCACAAAAATAATTAGAAACTGGCCAGGTATAGAAAGGCAAAGCAGATGTGAACTTTGTAAGCAAAGTAAAACTCAAGTGGAAAGACGGGGCGGCATTCAGGATCATGATGGGTTTGGCCATGTGTGTATATGTAATTCCACACTGCTGAAGAATCTATTGCAAAGAGAATGACCAAGGAGTTAAGAAAGCTACCTCCAGCCATGCTACTCAATATGCAACCCTGTCAGTGGCATCCAAGGACACCTGTAAGGTGTGTGTGTGTTGGCAGGGGTGGGGGCGGTAAGGGAACATAGAGAGGAGGTACCAGTTTTGTTTGAAAAAGCACCCCCTTCATTTGTGATATTCTGATACAGAATACTGCCACAGTCAGTAAGAGCTAGTGAATGCTGAAGCAGAGAAGTGACCAAGTCAGAGACTCGTTTTTAAGAGGGTACTCAACCCTCAACTGCAGAATAGGGAATGAGCTGAAGGTAAAAGAAATTAGAGAGGGAGAGTCACTAGGTTGCTGTACAGTTCAGCAAAGAGTGGATAAGCACCTCTTCTAGAACAATGACAGAAAGAGATGGAGTTGCACAATCTTTAAAAGGCTAAAGCAGCATGAATATAAAAATGATTGGGTGGGAGGCATGAGGAAGAGGGCACAAATATGGATATCTCTTTAATTTCAAGTCCGCAAACATAAAATAAGCCTCCAAATCCCAGATTTGATTGCCAAATCCCTGTTTGGAAAACAGAAAAAAACTTGGGCCTCCATGACTATCATTATGATGCTTACTGAGGCAATAAGACTGTTGTTATCAACCAGCCTTTGTAACATCTATGTTTTAGGAAACAGGGTCATGGGCTACAGTGATTCCGTTTTATTAAACCAGAATCCAACCTAAGAGGTAAACCTCCATGAAAAGAAAGAAGCAACTGCCAAATAATTTAAGATTATGGCCAGGCATGGTGGCTCACGTCTATAATCCCAGCACTTCAGGAGGCTGAAATGGGTGGAACACCTGAGGTCAGGAATTCGAGACCAGCCTGACCAATATGGTGAAAACCTGTCTCTACTGAAAATACAAAAATTAGCCAGGTGTGGTGGTGCACACCTGTAATCCCAGCTACTCGGGGGACTGAGACAGAAGAACTGCTTGAACCCGGGAGGCAGACGTTGCAGTGAGCCAAGATTGCGCCACTGCACCCCAGCCTGGGTGACAGAATGAGGCTCTAACCACCCCACACCCCTCCACAAAAAAAAAAAAGATTGTGATTGAGGAAAATTTTCCATTTTACAGTTGAATTTCTTTCTGATTTCTTACACTCTCTACTCCACCTCACTCTCACTGTAGCCATCACTGCCACCCATGAAGCCACTATGTGAAGATTTATGTTTTAGAGAAGCATTGGAAGATACAGAAATAGGCAAGGTACTGACTGTACCAATTCCCAGAGGTGAAATTAAAATGCCTCATAAGAAAAGGATTAATTGTTTAGTGACTTTTAAAAAACTGTTTTTCCAAAGGAAGAAATAAAAGAAAGGGGAATTAGAATACAGAAAGAAGGGGAAAAATAAAATTTGAAGTGTACATGAACTTTCCATGTATGCCTAACTGAACTTCACTGAGGCAAGTGGTGTAAAACGGGGCACTTCCTCTGCCCAGGCCACTCCCATGTGCGGCCTCTACCAGTAGAAAGTACAAAGCGGAATATTCTCCCGGTTTCCACACAGATGCATCTTAAAATTAGATGTGGCAGTTGCAAAGCAGTTTCTTTAAAGTTTCTTTTTTGTTTTTGAGGCAGAGTCTTGCTCTGTCACCCAAGCTGGAATGCAGTGATGCGACCTCAGCTTGCTGCAATCTCCACCTCCCAGGTTCAAGTGATTTTCCTGCCTCAGCCTCCTAGGTAGCTGGGATTACAGGCATGCGCCACCACGCCCGGCTAATTTTTTTTTTTTGTATTTTTAGTAGAGACGGGGTTTCACCATGTTGGCCAGGCCCGTCTCGAACCCCAGACCTCAAGTGATCCGCCCACCTCAGCCTCCCAAAGTGCTGGGATTACAGACATGAGCCACCGCGCCTGGCCTAAAGTTTCTTTAAAGGCACAGTCTTTAAAGGGCAATGATTCCCAGTGGAGTGCAATTTGAAATAGATTCTTAAGTACAGTAGAGGAGGAACAAAACTCTCTAGCATCTTTTTTCAGCCAAAGTTTATCAGAATAACAAATATTTGCCATTACAACTCTAAGTCAAAAGAACTGAAGCTTTGACATAGAATGCACCACATTTTTCTATGCAGCACTGGCTGTCTTCCCAGCCGATATAAATTCTAAGCCAAATATTCATTACCTGCACAAACGTGAGTGCAGCTTTCTGTAGGAGACACTCGGCATAACAGATTTCAGCATGCATTTCCTCTATGAAAAACAAATAAAATTATATTAAGTAAAGTCCCATATCCAAAGTGATTGCTCTGTGATGCTCAGGAAAGACTGGCAGATAAGTTAACCCAAGAGAGACCCCAAAACTTAGATGGCCCTTGTGCTTCGACAAAAGCAGAATGAGAACCCCAGTTCTCACTTTGTCAGGAAGATTTTCCTGGAATGTGTGAAGTGTTCAGGGAGGTCATCCCCATTCAAACATAACTGCAAAGAGTCAGTCACTTCGTATCAGAGACCCAAACTCAGCTCACAAGGGGAAATTAACATTTAAAAGCACTTTAAAAAAAAAGGAAACCACTTATTTTTTAACTTAATTAGTAAAATAAAACTTTGGCTGTGTGCGGTGGTTCATGCCTGTTATCCCAGCACTTTGGGAGGCCAAGGTGGGTGGATCACCTGAGGTCAGGAGACAGAGACCAGCCTGACCAACAGGGAGAAACCCCGTCTCCACCAAAAATACAAAAATTAGCCAGGTGTGGTGGTGCATGCCTGTAATCCCAGCTATTTGGGAGGCTGAGGCAGAAGAATCGCTTGAACCTGCAAGGTGGAGGTTGTGGTGAGCTGAGATTGCGCCATTGCACTCCAGCCTGGGCAACAAGAGCAAAATTCCGTCAAAAAAAAAACAACAACAAAACAACTTTAACATAGTTTTAAAAGTTGAAAAAAACTAAATTAAATGTATGAATGCTAGCTTCTAAAATATAAAGGTATGGTAACCATGACACTAACCAGACACATTAACTACCTGAAAAGAAAGCAGCAATTCTCTAGAGCTCAGTGAAAAAGAAACGTCCTGCATGGCCATGTTAAGACTCCTCATATGTGAAGATCTGATATAAAAAGAGACAGCACTATCCCAGTTTTAGGCTAATTTGATCATGTAGATGTCTAGCACAAGAATAAGGTACTCTCAAAAAGGGGTTAGGTGGGGCTCTGTGCATCCCAGGGGCCTGTGGAGTACCCCAAAACACATACCCTAGCTTCCCAACAACCCATTATACTTGCAGAGAATGGAGAGACAAATCTTTACTTTTTTCCATATACAAGTCAGCAGATTCTTGCTCTATCCATGAGATGCAAATTGGCATGATATTTAAGTAAATGAGCCTGGGGTATTTAATAGCCTGGGCTGCTAAAAACGCTCTGCCATGTACTGGCTATAGGACCTTGTCCCCTCTCTGCTGGTTTCCTCATTTATAAAGGCCACTAACACCACCTCTGGTTCACAGCTGAAGGATCACATAAGGTACTGCACGCAGAGCTCATGATACAGAGTTAGCACTGGATCAATGCTAGCTACGTGCACTGAGATTACTGCCCTTGATCCATGCCACTGCTTTTTGATAAAAGCTCAGAAAGCATTTTTATGTGGAATGTGACTGAAAATAGAGTATTTCTGTATTATTGGGATTACTGCTAATAGACTTAGATGACAACAAGTACTTTCTTGCACTTATAGATCCCACCCCCACCCTATACACACATACAACCCACTGGTTCTCACAAATTGGTTCAAGTTCCTGCCATGCTCATATTCCAAATGTTTAATTTACAAAGAAGCCCCTCTGCAGCTAAGGTCTTCAACAGCGCACAGAGAGATGGGGCCAAAGTCACGACAAACCAAACTTGAGGAGTTACAGCCTGCATGCCCACAGCCAGGGTCTCAGTCCTTCAGAACACCTCTCCTCAAAGTGTGCCTGGTGATTTTCTAGCTGTGTTCAGTGGGATACCAACTGGTAATTTACTTTTACACAGTCACCTGAATATCCTCTTCCTAGGTAATTCTGTGACAGAGTGAGAATCAGGAATTATTAGCTATGAAAGTCTGCTCAGGAATACAGATTGCTGGCTTGGGGTACATGCAGAGGGGATGAAGTCTGTGGTGGTGATGGTGGCGGTGGGTGGGGGGCAGAGGGGAGTGGGCCGATAACAGGAGCAAGGAAAGCCCAGAGCACCTTCAGGAAAAGCCAGTCAAGGGAGGAGACAGCAATGAGGCTGGAAGGGTTAAGTCAAGGCTCAATTATAAATGGCCTTGAATGTTAGAGTCTACAGTTGATTCAGGAGGCAACAGTGAGTCAGTCCTTTCAGAGATCTGAGCAGACAGGTGGGCAGATCAGGGTTAAGTGAAAGATGAACAAGTTTAAGAGCAGCACAGGGATCAAGGCAAACAGAAAAGGCATGAGAGTTTGAACTTTGCATTCCGCAAATAAGTATCTGTCATATTAAATCCCTTTCACATCCTAGGCACTCACTGCATATAAATATCTGTAAAGGCCATTTGAAACCCATTTGGGGCAATCCGCCAGCCACAAGAGAAAAAAACTAGTATGTTCCACGTTAAACCCATGAAAAGTTTAATGAAATATACTCACTCCTGTAGACAACCAGACACTCAAGGATGTAAATGAAAATTACCAAGAGGAAAAACAAATCACACACTAAAGCTACAATGTTTTGACATGCTCCCTTGAACACAAAGTCTGTTTGGGTTGCAGTTGACAGCCAAACTCACTAAGAATAAAATACAGCTTAATTTATAAAAGTCTTACTCTTTCACTGTGTTTGATTTACACTGCATAGTTCTTTAGTTCTCAAAATTAGCCATTAGGTACTTATGAGTGGGTAACTACCAGAATATCTCTTAATTGTAAATTCCATAGTCCACAGGAGTAAATATCTTCATGACGCAGTGAAATAATGTTAGCTAAGCATTGCCTTTAGATATGAAAGTCTAAATAAACCTGTATTTCATAATAGGCTATACTCACAAGTGTATTAGTTTATTTTATTTTAGTTTATATTACTTTACTTTATTTTTATTTATGTAGAAACAGGGACTTGCTCTGTCACCCAGAGGAGAGTACAGTGGCATGATCTGTGCTTACTGCAACCTCTGTGATATGGTTAGGCTTTGCGTCCCCACCCAAATCTCATCTTGAATTGTAATCCCCATAATCCCTACGTATCAAGGGTGGGACCTGGTGGGAGATGTTTGGATCATGGGGCTGGTTTCTTCCATGCTGTTCTCATGACAGTGAGTGAGTTCTCATAAGATCAGGTGGTTTTGTAAGTGTTTGACAGTTCCTCCTACATGCCCTTCTCCTTCCTGCTGCCTTGTGAAGAAGGTGCCTTGCTTCCTCTTCACCTCATGCCATGATTTTAAGTTTCCTGAGGTCTCCCCAGCCATGCAGAACTATGAGTCAATTAAACCTCTTTCCTTTATAAATTACCCGGTCCTGGGCAGTTCTTTATAACAGTATGAAAATGGACTAATACACTCTGCCTCCTGGGCTCAAGGGATCCTCTCACCTTAGCCTCCTTAGTAGCTGGGATTATAGGCACAAGCCACCATGCCCAGACTATTTTTTATAATTAGTAAAAAGTAATTTTCTACTTTATTGCAGATTTCCTAAAGTGCCATTGTTCAAAGACATTATAAAAACATAACAACACAGTATCATCTATTTTCAAGATGACTAACACAGAAATAATTCAATATTTCCTTTATCCATATATGACACATTTCGTGCCCTTCTCTACTTGCCTAAAGGAGAAAGTGTGGGTTACGGAGGAAAGAGTGGGTTACGGAGGAAAGCTTAGGGAAAGGCAAATGATCAGTTAACCCTACTCTGCTAGGTGGGGAATCCTGGTCATTTGTTTATAACTCTGATCAGTTCCAAGTCTATAACGAGGAGGTTAGACAGGTGAATGTTAAGAAAAGCAACAAGGACAGTATATAGCACATACAGAACGCTTTTTAAAAATGGAGGATCATCAGCTGGGTGCGGTGGCTCATGCCTGTAATCCCAGGACTTTGGGAGGCCCGAGGCAGGCGGATCATGAGGTCAGGAGATTGAGACCATCCTGGCTAACATGGTGAAACCCTGTCTCTACTAAAAATACAAAAAATTAGCTGGGCGTGGTGGCAGGCACCTGTAATCCCAGCTACTCGGGAGGCTGAGGCAGGAGAATGGCGTGAACCCGGGAGGCTGAGCTTGCTTGCAGTGAGCTGAGATTGTGCCACTGCCCTCCAGCCTGGGGGACAGAGCAAGATTCTGTCTCAAAAAAAAAAAAAAAGGAGCATCTTATTTTTCAAATTATTATTATTATTTTTGAGACAGAGTATCACTCTGTTGTCCAGGCTGGAGTACAGTGGCGTGATCTCGGCTCACTGCAACCTCCGCCTCCTGGGTTCAAGCAACTCTCCTGCCTCACTCAGCCTCCTGAGTAGCTGGCCACTAGAGGGAAGCCATAGAGAGGGTAACAGAAAGGAGAATACAACAAAAGAGTTCAATTTCTTTTGGGCCTATTTGATTTCTTATTAACCCACTTTAATGAACTTTAGATCTAATGGAACTAATTTACATAAGTACCCCAAAGACGGGAAGATATGTAGACACATTCTATCCAAAGTCAAGGGGATAAACAAATTCTTACAAATGGAGGTCAGTTTCCAGAGAAAAAGATGTAGGTTTCAGCTGCCTAGTGTGACCAATGAAATACCATTCTGTTTGACCATGGTTTTGGGGTCAACATCATGCCCCTTTGAAATAAGTCCCAAAGATGTGAAATGTCTCATAATTCCTCTCCTATACTCAATACTCTAGCTTCACATTGTGCACATGTTCCCAAGTTCTCTGAAGTCCAAAACAAGTTGATAATACTCATCTAACAAAATAAACAAAACTTCCTAATAAAACACCCTCAAAAATATGTCTGACATATACTTGACCATTAGAAACTACTCTGACAGCAGTATCCAGAACTGCTCTTGCTCTAATCAACCAAAGCTACTTCTAGTAGCTTTGTATTTTGTGTTTTCTAGTATGGTATATTCTAGTATTTTGTGTCACCTCTTCAGATAACACATTTGACGATGACAATACAGGCACAGATTCTCCTGGGATGGCAAAAGCTTTATTCTACAATGATCACATTTGAAGGACATTTTTTTTTTCCTTCTACAGGAATATCTAGATGCTTCTTTCTTGTAAACTATTCTGGACTAGAGTGTAACACTGTAAAGACAGAACTGATCATGAAACTTCTGCCCTAGTCCCAGGGGGCACATCAAGCAATTTACAGCAACAGCCGTCATTTCCTCCCATCCATCTGATCAGGGTGCCGCAGCCAACCTTTCCTGGATTCCTGAATATTCCTAAATGTACACAAACCACGCATCTTCCATACTGTGAAACATCATTTTTTAAAAGATATCAAAATTACTTTCACCTTGAAAAAAATTTTTAATAGCTTGTGGAAAACTGAAATTCTCACAGATGAATGGTAAGAATATAAACTGACCTATACCTTTGGAAAAAAAAAAACTGGGAATACCTATAAATATTGTAACTTTTCAAACTGCCAGTCTCGGTTATTCCACTTTTAGAAATCTATCTTATGAAATAACTTTTCAAGATGCATGAATCTGTATGTATAAGGATTCTAGGACACCATTATTTGTAACAGTGAAAAAATAAAAACAATAGAGAAAATCCAATTTTGGTGCACAATACATCAATCCTGTGGAATATCACACAGCTGTTAAACACTCACATGTAATGACCTGGGAAAGTGTCAATGTCAAATTTACACCTATTATGTGATTCTATGCTTGCAAAAAAAAAAAACAAAAAACAAAAACAAAAACAACAATCCATGAGTGACAACAAAAACCCTATGTGTACCTTATTTATGTATTTGAGTATGTACGCAGAAAAGGCTTTACAATGAACTATTAACAATGGTTACTTTTGGAAGGTCAGTATGATAGGGAAGAGAAAAAGACATTCCATTGACTTTATACACTTCAGTATGGAATTTTATGAGATGATCATTTTTTAACTTTTAAAATCAAGGAAAAAAGTGATCTTTTAAATGACTTTTACCTTCACTCAGTTGCTCCAGGGATCCTCTAGAAAGAAGACTTGAGAAAGATTCTACAACTGTGTATTTTTTCCTGTATCTACATCGAGTAAATAAAAAGGGAGATAGAAAATAGAAAAAAAAAATCAGGCTAAGCTCATTTTCATTTGCCATTCATTTCAGTCACTATCACACCAAAGAGTCAAAAAGCTGAAACTCTAAACCCTGAAGTCTGTAGGACACAGATCATCCTTTTCCAACACTCTACACTCAGCACTGGCTAGCCACTTGGGGGAACTCAGTCTGTGTTACTGAACACCACGTGGGGAAACTCACACACGCCAGTGAAAACTAACCTCCAAAGTACCTTCCCTTATCCTGATAACTAAAATCAGGATTTGTGTAAAATTCTCCACAGGTGAAAAATGAAGTTAAAGTGCAATATTTGGAAGCTCTCTTCATTTGAGGAGCTTACAACACCATTATATCAGGATGCAATTTCACCCATGTTAACCTTCTGATCATGAACCTTCTGCCCTAGTCCCAGCGGCACATCAAGCAATTGACAGCAACAGCAGTCATTTCCTCCCATCCATTTGCTCAGGGTGCCGCAGCCAGCCATTCCTGGATTCCTGAATATTCCTAAATGTCTACAAACCAAGCATCTCCCATACTGTGAAACATTTATCATTTTTTAAAAGATATCAAAATTACTTTTGCCTTGAAAAAAAATTTTGATAGGGTCTTCCTATACACACAGGGTAAAGCTTAAAATAAAACTAAAACTCGATCTCATTTTCACCAAACAAAAGTGTTCAAAAAGAGGTCCTTCTTAAACAAATAAAACATTCCCTCATGAATTTGCATCTCCCACTTAAAACAAAAACATTCCTTGCATGGCTTGGTTTGGCGTGCAGTACCTAATGTCATCTACCTTGAGAGATGCTTGCTGCCAATCCCATAGAAATCCGCCCCCCACCCCAGATCTCTGTAGCTCAGACCCCAGGTTATCAAAAAGAAAAGTGGAATATATAGATGCCAAATGGGAATCCTTCAGCTTCAAGGCTGAATTTCTTTTCTGTAACTGTGGCCAATTTCAAACACAGAGCTCTTGGTCAGGCAAATGACATTATTTTTGTCACAAAGGCATAAAAGTTTGCAGTCACATCTCAAGTATTGAATGACTCGTCATACTTTTGGCAGGTTTGTAAAGCGTCCTTCATGGCAGAAATGCCATTTTGGATGTCCTGTTGCTCGAAGGTCAGGACAGCCTGCAACACCACAATGGTACTGTAGCCCAGAGCATGGTACATACTCTCCTTAGCCCTGGGGAGAAAACAGGGAATTCAGACATTTTAATTCAATGGAAATACTGATCATAAGAAATCCTAGGAAATGCATGTTCTGACTTGCACAGTAACCTTTATTCCTTCACCATAATCACCAAAATTATATGGGTGGTGAAAAATAACCTCTTAAAAACTCAAGTACCAAGGACTTTCCAATGTAAACCCACACAGGCAGAACAAAATGTTCCAGGTTGAAGGGGACAATATGCATTTCCCTATTTCAACACAAGAGGGCAGCCTGCAGGCAGATTCCAAGCAAACCCACTGTCTTCAGTTGAAAAGAGGGCAGCATACTACCACCTTTGGCTCTGAAGTAAGTGCTAAAATAAAGGCCGCTGGAAATGTATTTTTTGACAGAGAGATTCCGATATGTTTTTTCAAAAATAAAGGCTCATTTAAAGTAATTCCTCTCCTCTCCAGCCAAAGGCCAAGAGCAAACAAGATTTTGGAACGAGTTAGGCTGGTCACAAGAGCCATGACCAAAGTAGACGTCAGACCTTATATCTAGTCTAATCCCATTATCTGAAATTCCTGATTAAAGTTCTTGATATTTCAAATCATCAAGTTACAGTGAGAACTGCTTCAGGATTCTTAAGGATGTTAATGACTCCTAACGGATGGCAGACATCCAGATTCTCGGGCTGTGAGAACATCATTTATTTTCTCAAAACTTCTTAAGCTGTATTAATGATTTATAAGGTTTAAAATGCTAATGCATGGTTTTGTTTTTAATTTAAATATTAATGCATAACAGCCTGCTGCCATGCAAAACAAATACAAGCCACATTATTTTTTGCCCCCACGGAAATAGTCTAAACATCCTTTGGTAATTTGCAGCTTGTCCTGAACATTGAGGACACTCACTATCTGTTCAAAAGAACCACAAGGAATCAGAGCAGCTCAAAGTTAATCATTAATTGTGGTTTCAAACCTCACATTTTTAACTGGAAGCTCTTTCAAGAAGAAGAAAAAATTATTTCAAATGAGGGAAAAGTATTAGTTATTTATTTATTTATTTTTGAGACAGAGTTTTGTTCTTGTTGCCCAGGCTGAAGTGCAATGGCATGATCTTGGCTCACCGCAACCTCTGCCTCCTGGGTTCAAGTGGTTCTCCTGCCTCAGCCTCTCGAGTAGCTGGGATTACAGGCATGTGCCACCATGCCCGGCTAATTTTTCGTATTTTTAGTAGAGTCAGGGTTTCTCCCTGTTGGTCAGGCTGGTCTCGAACTCCCGACCTCAGGTGATCCGCCTGCCTCAGCCTCCCAAAGTGCTGGGATTACAGGCCTAAGCCATTTAAACAGTGAAACATGTATAAAACTCAGAGATGAACCTGACTGAATACAACACTAAATCGTTTATTTTCATCCCATGTCATGATCAGCTGTGTGTCAGTGGCAGAGAAAGACTTGTTTGAATAAACATCAAAGGAGATAATGGGTACAAAAATACAGTTAAATGGAAGAAATAACTTCTAGTATTTCATAATAAATTATAATTAACAATAATTTATTGTTATTTCAAAACATCTAGAAGAGAATAATTATAAATGTTCCTGACACTAAGAAAAGATAAATGTTTGAGGTGATGGATAACCCAATTACCCTGATGATCATTGAACATTGTGTATAGGTAAGGAATTATCACATGTACTCCAAAAATAGGTACAACTATGGCTCATCAATAAAAACATTCAAAAACCCAAAGAAGACAGGCAAGCAGGCAGAGAAAAGACACAGGCGAGACCAAGAGAGAGGGAAAGACAAGCAGACAAAAGGAGGTAGAGACAGAAGACAGAGAAGTCTGAGGGACTGAGAAGGACAGAGGGAAAAAAGCACGGGACAGGCAAGGTGGAGATTGTGAGGCAAATATTGAAGACAACACTGAAAGATTTCCTTAGACTACAGGGCTTCACCATCAATTTCATCATTTGTTCTTAACCTGTGGAATGACAGCTGACCCACCTTGACTACAGCTATTCTAAATCTTAACAGAATTTCCATAGCAGCTCCTCAGCAGGTCAATTAATCTCTAAGATTCAGATGACCAGAATCCAGTCACCTTAGTAACCACTCAAAGTAAGGAATGAGATTGCCCACTTTTGTGCCGAAGTAAACTTCTAGGAAATTATTATATGAGGTCTAAGCTTCATCTAAACAAGTGTTTGAGGGCACAATGTAAGACTATTGTCAAGATAAAGACCGAGTAAACAGGCAAGCACAGGTTTTATTGCCACATCTGAAAACTTAACAGGTGCTATTAATTGAAATTAAATTGCTTAACTTGTTTGTCGAACAAATAGAGAACCCCAGTAATATTCTTATTATCTTAAATTTCTTTTTAGCATTGAGATCAGCATATTCTGGTTCTTCCCCTCCCCATTTCAAAGGAAATTTTTTTCAATATTTAAAAGGAACAAACATAAAAATATTTCACTCAAGAAAGCAAAATTGAATCCTTATAAAACTACTTATAAGATGACAATATCTGAACAAGAGAGATTAAAATATGCAAAACAATCAGGAATTTTCTACTGATTATATTTGAAAACTCAGATTTCTAAACTGAATTTTAAAAGTGACCAAAGTAAGGAGGTCTGAACTAAATTAGCTTATCAATATTCAGATGGGAACAGATAAATTAATTTACAAGCATGACATCAAAGAATCATCAGAAACATCTGAAAGATATTTTATCTAAAAGACACAAAGTAAATTACCAGGGGCGAAGCAATTCTAAGGCATCTGTAAATTTGTTGCTTAGAAATAAGTTCAATGCCACAGCACATTCTTCGAGGCCACTCTTGAGATCCACCTTGGTTGATGATGAACTAAAGATCAAGAAAAAAACACAGAGAATTTCTGTAGTTTTACCATCAACAAGTTGACCCCAGGGAGTGTGTGTATGTGGATTCTGGAGACAGGACAGGCTGGAATTCTAACTTTGCTGTTTACTGTCTATAAGATCCCTGAGTCTCAATTTTCTTATCTGTAAAACGCGAAGACCAACACCTACTTTGTGGGGCTGCTGTGAAGATGAGGTAAACTGACAAATGCTGCTCACAGCAGGCGCTAAATAAATGATAGTTCCCTTCCCCACTGCTTCAAAGACCGTAAGGGTAGGAATTCCACACTTTTGTACATGGAGGAGGGGAAGACTATTTTATTTTAGTCTGGTTATACATGGGAAAAAAACGTGCTTCACTAGGAAACCATGCACTGCCGAGACGCTGGAGGAGATCTCTACAGGTAATTAGATTCTGATTCCCAGGGAGCTTACAACTCTGTAAATTGCAGATAACTAATAGCAGTGCAAAATAACTGTTGTCTATAGGCGTGTTAATTTTGCCTGGCCAGTAGAGGCTCAACTAACTTCCCTCCCCAGCTGTGGAATAAGTTAGTTTTCCTGGATTTGCACATTAATTTCAACAATACTTTACTTCACAGAAATTTGTTCTGTTTTGATTTCTCCTTTGAATCTGTTATAACACCTGCCAAATGTCCTCATCTATAATTAATAATTAATCAGTGATTAAATAAAATCCTTAACATGTTCATTTTTGTATCTATATGAGTCATGATTTTATCCTTTTTTCAAAATTATATTAATCACTTATGATTGAGAGAAATTTTGTTCTTTAAAGCCATCTCTAAAATGTTTTGTGTAACGACCTGTAAAAGGGCAATATTTCAGTAAGTAAATGAGCAGTAGGATGATCTGGTAAACAAAAATGCTGATAAGAAATAAACCAGCAGGCATGTTTGGCTCATGCCCAGCACTTCAGGAGACGGAGACAGGAGGAATACTTGAGGCCCGGAGTTCAAGGCCAGCCTGGGCCACAGAGTGAGCACTCATCTCTACAAAAAAGTTTTTTTCAAAAGCCAGGCATGTGGTGTGTGCCTGTAATCCCAGCTACAGGGATTGCGGTGGGAGGGTCGCTTGAGCTCAGGAGTTTGTGGTGTAGTGAGCCATGATCATGCCACTGTACTCTAGTCTGAGCGATAGAGACCTTGTCTCAAAAAAATAAAATGGGGCCGGGCATGGTGACTGATTACAGCACTTTGGGGGCCGAGGCAGGTGAATCACTTGAGGTCAGGAGTTTGAGACCAGCCTGACCAGCATGGTGAAACCCCATCTCTATTAAAAATACAAAACTAGCAGAGTGTGGTGGCACATGCCTGTAATCCCAGCTACTCAAGAGGCTGAGGCAGGAGAATCACGTGAACCCCAGAGTCAGAAGAACAGTGAGCCGAGATTGCACCATTGCACTCCAGCCTGGGCAACGGGAGCGAAACTCTATCTCAAAAAAACAAATAAATAAAATGGGCCAGGTGCGGTGGCTCACACCTCTAATCCCAGCACTTTGGGAGGCCAAAGCAGGCGGATCATTTGAGGTCAGGAGTTTGAGACCAGCCTGGCCAACATGGTGAAACCCCATCTCAACTAAAAATACAAAAATTAGCTGGGCTAGGCGTGGTGTTGCACTCCTATAATCCCAGCTACTCAGGAGGCTGAGGCAGGAGAACTGCTTGAACCTGGAAGGTAGAGGTTGCAGTGAGCCAAGACCATGCCGCTGCACTCCAGCTGGGCAACAGAGCAAGACGCTGTCTCAAAAACTAACTAAATAAATAAAAGAAATGAAATAAAAATAAATAAATAAACTTGATAAGTATTTGAAGTTGAGTTTCCATCCCACCAACCTCTTTAATTTCATTCTTTAAGACATGAAAGCAAAGTGCCCCTTCAGTGACTCCTCTAGCAGGAGTAGGTTCCGAGGGCAATGCCAGAACACCTTCCCCTCGCAGGTCTTCTCATGGCTCCTCCTTGTTATTCAGACCTCAGCTAATGCAGAGCAGCCTGGCTGACCCCCTCCCATCCTGTCTCACTGTTTTTCCTTCCACCATTATTACCATCCAAAAGTATTTTGTGTGTGTCGCATTTGTAGACATGCTTGTCTGTCTTCCCTCTCCAGAACATAAATGCAAGGAGGTTGTTTTAGTCATTCCTGTGCACCAGTGCCTTGGACAATACCTAGAACATATTACATGCTCAAAAAATATTGCTGAGTGGTGAATGGGCGGATACAACTGTTCTGAGTAGAAACAGAGACTTCTTCATGCCTAGAGTTTGAGACAGCTCCTCTAGGATGGAGTAGAACCAAGGCAAGCTCTTAACGGAGGGCTAAGAATTGCTTTGCCCTTAAGTTTCCAGTGAACGAAGAGATCAAATAAAAATGCTAGGAGTTCACAAACCTCTCACAGCAAGATTTTTCACAAGAAAGTTGCCTGATACCTCCTGTACCAGTCCATAACCAAATTTTGTCAGCGTTACCTCCTGAACGTCTCTTGAATTTATCCCGTCTCATCTCTACCGTCCAGCACAGGTTAGTCATCAGGTGTTGCCTGGGGTCTATAGACCCATTTCTTTCCCCATTGCCTACCTCTGCTCCCCCTCATCAAATCTTTACCTAGAGTCCTTTCAACTAATATTTATGCTAATATGTGCCGGGTACTCTTCTGGGTGCTGGCAATACAGCAATGAACAAGACACACAGGATCCCAGGCTCTCAAAGAGCTTTCGTTCTACTGGAGAAGGGAGGGCAGATTTGCACAAGCAGATCAAGAACTGACCAGGGTCATCCCTGATTGGGATAAGTGGTTTGGAACAGAACCTAGGTTTTGGGGGAGGCAGGGGTGGGGAGAAGGCCCAACATTAATGAGGATGGTCAGGAAAAGCTCTCCAAAAAGGTGACATCCAATCGCCATATAATGGAGCCAGCCATGGGAATATCTAGGTTGAGGGCAGAGGGGGCATTCTAAACTGGGAACATGACGAGCAAGGCAGAGAATGAAAGAAAATGAGGACAGAAAACAGGCAAAAGCCAGAAACCATAGTGGCGGAGAGGATGAATTTTATTCTTTGAACAAAAGGAAATACACTGGCTCAGAAATCCTCACTCTTTTCTCAGCATCCCTTCCCTTCAAATATTAGCTGTTCCCATTTTACCTCCCACCAATTCTCTCTAAGGTTACAGCTCATCCTTCATCACCAGGAAACAGACTGTGAACAGATACTAGTCCTCTTGCCAAACATCCACCTCTGCATCTCAGCTGGCCACACTGTCACCTGGGAGGATACACTATACACACCCCCACTTAGATACACAAAGTGGGAGCTCAGCACCTCTGAACATGGTAAACTCAGCTCTTCTGAGTGGTTTACGATGATGCTCACCTGGAATTAACACTCCTCTGCAGAACACTAGGGCTACCATGTGTTCTGTAAGGAATGACCAGGACAGCAACTTTCCCCATGGTCAAAACTTCTGTCAAGTTCTCTCTCAGACACACACGTTCTTCTTCATTTCCACTGCCATCACATTAACTGAGACTCTTATCACTTCAGATCTGAATTCTGAAATACTCTCCAAGAATGCATTCCTATGACTGCTTTGACTCCGTGGTTCTCAAACTCTAGCACACATCAGACACACTGGGAGACCACTCTCAGGCTACTCTCCTCTTCCTAAAACAGATGCTCACCATTCTACCTCCGTAGATTAAGAACCTAAAGTAGCTACCCACACCTACCACGTGCACTAGAAATAGGCTCACCACACCTGTCCAACCAGACTGGAATGATGAACAAGGCTATTTAAAAACAGGCCAGTATAGTCAGGTGCGGTGGCTCATGCCTGTAATCCCAGCACTTTGGGAGGCTGAGGTGGGTGGATCATGAGGTCAGGAGCTCCAGATCAGCCTGGCCAACATGGTGAAACCCTGACTCCACTCAAAATACAAAACTTAGCTGGGCATGATGGCCCACACCTGTAATCCCAACCACTGCAGAGGCTGCAGTGAGCTGAGATCGTGCCACTGCACTCCAGTCTGGCGACAGAGTAAGACTCTGTCTCAAAAAAAAAAAAAAAAAAAGCACTCCGGTATTCTGCAAGAGGCTCATCAGCATAGCATCCCCTCAAGTACAGCATGATGTAATTAATGAAAAGATTCCTGGACTGGAAATTAGAAGTCAGCCAAGCCATTCTCCAGCCTTGTGACCTTCACAGTGCCCCTTAACTTCCCTGAGTCCCTAGTCTTATCTTTGAAGTGCTCTCATTTCACAACGTCTGCAGGAGAAGCAAAGGCAATGGTTATTATGAGTGTGTTTTGTGGACTTTCCAGCCCTGTGCAAGTTAATAACCATGTCTAATTCTCCAAAAACTATGGTGCTCAGTCCACATATTCATACTCCTGCCCTGCTGGAGACACGCCCGAGCGCCTTTCATAATATACATCTTCAGTGAGGTGACGACTCCTCATGTTTCTAATTTAAAAGATATGTTAATTTAAGGCAGGATGAGTTTTTTAGTCTATTTTAAAATATATATATATATAAAATGAATACATAACTTAATAAAAATTTGGAACTATACTATATCATTATCACTTACATTCCAATTCTTACTTTAGGAATTACTTTGTAAGCTTGGTTACAAAAAACTTCATAGTAAATGAGCATCTGGGCTCTGGAATTGGATCCTTTTATTCATTTCCTGACTCCCTTTTGCCTCAAGAGAAGTCAAAGATTTCCCACAATATATTGGTTCCACTGCAACTGTGATCCTAGAGAACTAGGCTGCAGCCTCCCAAGGCCATTTTCTATTACTTATCTGGAGGTTTTGTCTCTTTCCTGTAGAAATCATAATTTTTACTCACTTATGTTGGACAGGGAAATAACTGGTGACCTTTTTTCTCCTCCTTCCAAATTATCTGAACTCTGCTCACATTACTTTTATAATGAAAAACTGATTTATAAAAATTTTGAAACATAAAAGCAGTATTTTAAATAACAGCAAAGGAAAAGTCTTTTCTCCACCACTTCCCAGTTCTGTAACCTTGAACTCACTTTACCTCTGTAAGTCTCAGCTTCCTTATCTGTAAGATGGGGATTGTTAAGTCTGCAGTTACTACTATACAAAGTAGTTGCAAAGATAGAGGAAGCCTGGAATTAAGAGTATAAGCATTATATATATTGAGGCATTACTACAGTTCTCCAGAAGTGTCAACCTGCACCACCTCCCCTGCTAAGAACCACATACGCACACATACATGGTGACCTGGCAAAGTTTCTCTGTACTTTGCTCATAATCTGATGACCTTCTACTATTAACATATCTGATTCATGAGATCTATTGATTAAAAGGTAAAGAAGGGATTTTATTATTTGTATTACAATCAATAAAAGTCTACAAAACCAATATATAATTATCATATCCCCTCACACTTCTCCCCTGAAGCAGGTCACAAGACCCTCATCTAAGAGGTGCCCTCCCTGGACCCTGAGGAAAGGAACATCCTTATCTCCAACGCCTCGGACTTCCCTGAGCAGGGACTTCACTAGATGAACGCTCCTGGATTTTCCTCTCCCTCCTCCCCTCTTCATTATTCAGATGAATTATCTGATTGGTGAGCTGGAAAGAAACACGGGGCATAAATGGCCCAGCCCCTTTCTTACATGGAAAGAGGGTGCAGAAAAGTCTATTCTCTCAGCAATGCAGTGAGCTAGTAGGGCAGGCTCTACTGCCCCCCACCGCCCAACCACGACCCTCACAAGGGAGGCCTGTGATTTAGGGCTGAAATTCCACACACGGCTATGTCAAAAAGAAGCCCATTTTTCCATGCATCTAAGCTGTAATACAACCTCCAACATAGTCTTTGTGAATAACGAAGCTGTGAATTTGATCTCCATAGGCCTGACTCTTGCATCAGTATTTCAACTTAGGCCAAAAAGGAACCTTTTTTCCAAAGATAGAACTAAACACTTAGAATCTGTATGCACAGAATGATGGGCGGACAAGTTTACTCTTCAGAGACTTTTACTAATTTGTGTGGAAGTATCCAGGGTTCTTTTGCAAGCAAATCCAAATCCAAGTCCCCTGCACCTGTGGACTCCAGATCTCCCCGCCCTCAAGAGCTCCAGGGCAAGAAGTCTCAGGCATTACTACAATTCAGCTGTGTGGTGTTCAGAAGCTCAGAAGCAACTGTGACTGGACAGCCAGACTACAGAAACTCCTGTTACCATTTCTCATTAGTTATCCAAGGGAGAGGAGGGACCCCATAAGCTCATAATCTACAGTGGGCTGTGTTAGATGGCAAGACTTCCAAGAAAGTCCTCAACCTCTCCAAATCTGTGTTTCCTCAGCTATGAAAAGGATGAGGACACGACAATATCCACCCAACAGGTATTATTAACATTGCTGTTATGAGCATCAGAAAAGATAAAAAGGTAAAAATGCAACTACGTAATGCACTAAAAGGAATGATGTAAATATTATCATCTATGAAAGAATAAAAGTGCCTGCTCTCTCCTCGTGTGAATAGTGTGCTCATCCTTCAGACTCAAATGGGGAAGCAGAGGTTTTTTTTTTCTTTTCATTTCCAAATAATTTCAGGCTTCCAAAAAGTTGGAAAAATAGGACAGAGTTTGTATACCCAGTTCCCCTAGATAACATCTTACATAACACTTTTGAAGGGTGCTGGCAATGATTTTGTAGCATTGTCCTTCAGTCTGTCTGATGTTTCCTCATGATCAGATTCAGGCTACACATTTTGGGCAAGAGCCTACGGCCATATCACCCCGAACACACCCGATCTTGTCTGATTTCGGAAGCTAAGCAAGGTCGCGTCTGGTTAGTACTTGGACAAGAGACATGATGGGCAAGAAAACCACAGCAGTGATGCCATGTTCTCAGTGCATGGTATCAGGGCTATGAGCTGCATGCACAGCTTGTTTCTGGTGACGACCGCACAGCTAGGGTGTCTCTAATGTGAGGTTACTACTGTTCCCTTGGGAGTCACTAAGCATCTTCAGGGGAGGTTCTCAACACTCTGCAGATACCCCATTTCACAACATACATTGCCCCCTAACTTGAGTGTTCTTGTCTGTACCCATTACCATTGTGGTTTGTCAAACAGCAATTTTCTGTTCCCGTCATTTCTTCCACATCAGTCATAATGAATATAGGGAAGAGCTCTCCCTCCTACCACTGACATGTTTACCCAATTATTTATATACTATAAACACATCAATATTAATTCATTCTGTGGACTATATAACTCATTACAGTCATTATTTATTTTCTTTCTCAAATTGTCCCAGATTTGGCAATTGGAAGCTCCTTTATGTTGCTCCCGTGTTCTTTCGACAAGCCCTGTCCTTTTTTCCAGCAATTCTTTACTTTCTGGCACAAGATATTCTAGGTTCATCTCGTACTTTCCCGGCCCTGGTGCTGGAATCAGCCAGGAGCCTTGGTTTCTTTTGTCAGAGAATGGCATCAGAACTGCGGCCTTGGGTGCCAGGGGTCTCTGCGTCTAGGCCCCAGAATAGCAGAGTTCTGACCCAGAGCCACCCCTGTGGTGCCACAGTGCTTCAAGTTATGTCTACTTTAGTAGATCTGTTAATTAACAGAAAGAGTTGGGTTTTGTTCTTTTTTTAAAAAAAGCACTTAGTCTATATAACCAAAGCATGATATATAAATTCATTTAAATTATTATACCTTAATGCCCCTCCTTCCTATCCTGATTTTTTTTGTTAATAAGCACAATTATAATAAGCTGCTTTTTAGTATTGCATTGTTACATATGGTAATACTTTTACATTGCCCAATATGTCTCTAATAAAAATAACTTATTTTGAAACGACTTCTCGGCAAACACTGGTGACTACTCTGGTTAAGCAACTAAGCCAGATCATTAGGCGAAGGCTAAATGAATTAGGAAGAAGCAAGACAGGGTAACATAAGTACAGTGAGAAGGTGGGATGTGTTCCCAAAAACTTGCCTCGGCTTTCCCGAGCTCAGTCAAGGGTTTTTGTTGTTGTAGTTGTTAAACTAAGAGGGATTGTTCCGAGAGGGAATGGTATACATGTGGTAATGGCATGGAAAATACACCTGGCACTCTTCTAACACAAAGGAGGTAAAAGCTAGGCTTAACTCTATGTAATAACAGCTGGGCAATCTGTCCTGCATTCTTTTTTTTAATAGTGGTAAAATATATACAGCATAAAATTAATTATCATCTTAACCATTTTAAAGCACACAGCTCAGTGATGTTAAGTATATTCACACTGTGTGAACCAAACAGGTGTGGTTCATCACTTCAATCTTTAGAACTTTTTCATCTTGCAAAACTGAAACTCCATACTCATTAAACAACTCCCTCTATCCTGAATTCTTTACTAACCAATCCAAGGGAGAGTCACCCTCTTCTCTTATAAGCCCTTGGCCAACATTTTGCCATAACCTTCATGATTGAGCCATGTGGACACCTCATCCCACTAAACCAGTCTCTGGAACTCAGTCTCCTGAGCAGCCAGAACTCCCTATGTAATTCTGGGATATCCCAACGCCAACCTTGATTTGGTAACTAAAGCTACCAACACTCTGTATCCACACTGGGCTGACATATCTAGGCTTGGTAAGTGAAGTATAAAGAAGTCTATGAAAGGTTTTCTCTCCGTTCCTTTAATTCTGAGGCCGTAGACCCCTGTTCTGTTTTGATGACTTTCTCAAGTAAATCAAAAAGACACACTTTAACTTAGAGACTGTAAATTGAGCAACCTTGTGTTCAGTCTGTTTCCTATGGAAAAATACATATTTGATGAGCCAACAATATGTCTCCCACCTCCAATGAAGAGATGTGGTAAGAGGAGAAAGTAAAGTGATGACAAAGCTCTGGCCAGTGTGCCGAGTCTTTCCTCACTTTTCCAAAGTGACCTTAACACAGTTGTTTTAACAACTAGTTTCTAAACAGATTTGAAGTGATGAACACAAAACTGTCAAATGTCTTAAAGTTTGTCACTTTGGTGACCTGAAAGGACACTGGCAGGAAATTCTAACTCCAAGAATTTCAGAGTGACAAGGCATTTTAGCTGATCATGTACTTCTCTGGATATGAGGATCCATTTGTGGGAAGATTCTCTCTTGGCTCTTTCAAGGTTGGAGGGAGAATCAAAAGAAACCATGGTTGTCAAAACACTTTGTAAGACTAAACAAGTGAAAGGGATTATAAGCAAGGAGGCAAATGAGGTTCTTAAACGTGCACTGGCCCAGAAATGAGAAGGTGGAGCATCAAGATGTAATGCCACCACTGCCTGGCCGTGGCACTTAGCTATGTCACTTGACACCCAGGGTGTCTCACTTGTTAAATGGTGACTCAAACTCCCTCCTTGGCTGCCTCACAACTTTGTGTTAAGAAGCAAATAGCTATTTGTGGAGTGAGGAGTACCAGAAGGAGTAATATATGAGGTATGGCATTATCATTTTCTGTTCAGACTAACTCCATTAAGAGCCACATTTCTTGTCTACATCCAAGCTTCCTCCACTTTGCAAGTGTCCTTTTAGGCTGCTCCACATTACATTTATAAGGGCTTGCTTTGATACATGCATTAGAAGACCTATTAATCAAAAGGCAGAGTGAGAATGTCTATTATTTAGTTATTAAAAAGAAAAAGACTATGAAAACTGCAAATGTGAATACAGGTTGAGCATCCCTAATGTGAAAATCCAAAACTGAAATGCTCCAAAATCTGAAACTTTTTGAGCACTCACGTGACACTCAAAAAAAAAAAAAAAAAGTTCACTGGAGTATTTTGGATCTTTGGATTAGGGATGCCCACCCTGTGCTATCATGAAAACACTTCTCAATTATTTCTTATATTTGACCTCCACTTCCTTTTATGTAGCTTTAATCTCTTCCTCTCTAACTCCTTCCCAACTCAGAAATATACACAAACCTCATTCATTTCTATTTAAAGTAAAACCAGCAAGAAAGGTAACTCCCTCAATCTCGCTTTCTCTCCTAACGCACCCTTCTCCCACTCCTTCTTTTCATAGGCAAGAGCTTCAAAAAAGAACTGATGCTCACTCTCCCTACTTCCCCACCTCCCATTGATCTTTAGCCCTGCAGCCTGACTCCTGCCTCAACTTCCCTGAAATCTTATGAGCTAAAGGTCTCCAATGACCTAACTATGAAATGCAAAGGATACTTTTTCACCCGTATCCATGAAGACCTCTTTGCCACACCTGGCTCTGCTGACTGCATTCCAGAATTTGCCCCTCCCCCAAGTCCCTTGCCTGTCCTGTGGCCACCAACTCATAGAGTCTTCCTCTCTCACACATCTATGTAGCTCTTGTTTGAACTGCCATTGTCTCAGCCATCCTTCAATGTTCTGTGTTCCCAAAGGTTCCTTCCTCCATTCTCTTCTCTTTTGGTATGGCTCTCTGGGAAATACAGGTGTGGTTTATCACTTCAACGACTACGTGCATGCTAAAGACTTCCAGTCTACAGACGCAGCTTGTTGCTGACTATGCATATCATGCCCTTATTTATTATCGCTTTCAGTAATTTTTATTTTATTATAGCTTTCAAACTCAGCATTATAAAGTCGTTACTTAGGAAACCATGGGATGAGTTAGAGGATAACTATGAAGGAAGAGCACTTTTTGAAGAAAACACAAAATTCCATGAACAGGGACATACACAGTAAAAAAGGATATGGAAAACAAATGCCTTAAGATACTTAGAAGTTATTTTCAACTTCATCTCCATTCTGCAACCTCTTCTGTACATTCCGTGAGTAGAATCCTAAGACAAACTACCAAACCCATGAATATAAAGAACACATGCAGAGCTGAAATTTCAAATGCAAAATCCAAACTGCTAAGGATCTGCTGTATAATCTTAAAAGTTTAATAAACCTCTAAGGATGGATGAAAAGTGCTTTCTCATGTACTAAAACAGCTTTAACAGAGCTGCCTTAATAACTCACAAAAAACAACCTTCATGTTCAAAGAGCGAATCTGTTAATTCTAAATGATCTGGAAAGGAACAAAAATTAACCAAGTATGATATCACAGAAAAATATCTAATGGAAGAGGAAAATATCGTGATATATTAAGTTTTAAAAAGTAGATTACTGAACAGTATATTTAATATGATCCCAATTAAGAAAAAAATTTAATATCTGTACATATGAAGAGAAAAAGAATGCACACAAAAATAATTAGGATTATAGTAATACATATTTCATTCTCTTTGTGCTTTCTATAGCTCTGAATTTTCTACAATGAATACTTCTTAAAATGTATTTTTAAATCAAGATTATGCAAAAAATGTAAGAAAGAAACAATCATAATAAATATTTGATGAAAAAGTCTATTATGGTTACAACTGTATCAAGAAGCACATGCCTAGGAAAAAGACTGGAAGGAAATACACCAAAATTCTGTGTTCAAGTGGCCATCATTATAGTTGATGTTTGTCCTTTCCTCCATTTTCCCCAATGTCTGGCAGTGTGATTTACTATTTTATAATAAAAATAACTGCCAAAAATATTTAAAGACAAAAAAGACTGGAAACGGAGTTGTGCCCCAAAGTTGAATTTTGTTTTGCTTTCATGTAACAGTGCCACCTATTCACTGAGTCCCTGAGCAGCCACCGTTTCTCCTTCCCTGATTTATAAAATGGGCACTCTACTTGCCTAGGCGTCTCCTGACCTCACTGGTTTGTCAAACACAATGCACTATGCAAATATCAGTATTCTACTCCTTCAAGGGTTGGACTGTTCCCCCCTCTTCCCCCAGGAATGCCCACGACCCTTCCTGACCTGTTCACAGTAGATGCTCCACGCTGTCTGGGTGCCTGTTGTGTATCACATGATGCAAAGTGAAGGCTGCTTGTTGCCATATCTGAGTGAGAAGATCTGTTAATTAAAAAGGCAGAGTGAGGATTTTTATTTCCTTGTCCTGTGAGAAAAATCTATACCAGTGCAATTACACAACACAAGCCTTCCAATTATTTTTATACATTTATCAATTTTAAAAATCAAGTAACAAAAATCTACTGTGTGTGTCAAACATTCCTGAAATACAGCCCTAATAACCTTATTTTTTCATTCTAGTACACAGAAAATAAGTTAACTGAAATTACTCCACAGCTCTCCACCCAAAGATAGGATTGTATCTTATATATGTCCTTCCAGTTTTTTTTCCCAAGTAAATCTTACATATTTTAATAAAACTTTATTAAAGCTATGTATTACAATGGGTTATCATATACAGTTATCATGGATTACATACAAGAATTATTCTGAATTTTTTCTTCTCAATAAATCCAGAGTTGCTTTATCATAGCATCTGCAACATTCTGCTGACTGGAAATACGATAATTTGTTACCAGTACCTCATTTTCAGGCATGTAGGTTACTCCCAAAGTTTTGGCATTACAAACTACTGTAATAAGCCCCTTTACTCACTTGCCTAATTATTTCCTAAAAATACATTCCTGAAGGCAAGGGTGCTTATTTTGTAAGGTACTTTATTTTTAATAAACTGTCTAATTTCCCATTAAATACACACCACAGAAAGCTGAAGTAACATAAAGAAGGTGAAGACCAATCTGCCTTGCAGAATCTTAGGCCAGTTTATTGACCCAAAGATACCTCACAGACACACCATGGGGGCAGGACCACTCAGAGAAGGAAACTTCCAGAAAGAATTTAAGAGTAAGTCCTGCCCTGTATTACAATAGAATTGCCAATCTCCTTCCAGTTCCACTCACCTTAACAGTACACATCTCACAGAGAAGAGCCAGAGTCATTAAAAAAAAAAAGGCAGAGTCATTAAAAAAGAGGAGAAGTTGTGTGTGTGTGTGTGTGTGTGTGTGTGTGTGTGTGTGTGTGTGTTGTTTTGTTTTTAATTCTAAGATGTACAATGGGTGCAATGGTTCACGCCTGTAATCTCAGCATTTTGGGAGGCCAAGGCAGGTGTATCACCTGAGGTCAGGAGTTCGAGACCAGCCTGACCAACATGGTGAAACTCCGTCTCTACTAAACATACAAAAATTAGCCAGGTCTGGTGGTGCATGCCTGTAATCTCAGCTACTCGGGAGGCTGAGGCAGGAGAATCGCTTGAACCTAGGAGGCGGAGGTTGCAGTGAGCCAAGATCGCACCGTTGCACTCCAGCCTGGGCGACAAGAGTGAAACTCCATCTCAAAAATAAATAAATAAGTACAGTGCCCTCAATTAAGTGGAGTTCCCCCCACCCCCCCATTTGGAAGTTCAGACTTTCCAATGCACTCTAATATTTTAGACTAGACATTCATTTTTATCTTGGACATATCAAGTTCCCTAAATTTTACACATCATGTAGGGGAAGATTGAAGTTGTTCTAATAAGGTTCTTTAGGTGTGGGTGGTGGGAGGGAAGAAAACTCCACAGGTAAGGGGAAATGTCACTAGAAGACAAGTTATTTCCATCACAAAAACTTGTTATTATGAGAATACAGGTACCACTTCCATAAATAAGACTCTGGGCAGTGACCATCAGCTCCGTTTACAAGCAGGGAAAGAGGAAGTGACTGACTGAAAAGGCTATCTACCCATTTGGCAAGAGTGCTTGCCCATTTGTTCACTTACAGACTCATTTTCAAGGACTAGAAACACACAGTCTCTGAAATGTACTGTTAAAATATCCCCTTGTCACATTTGCCTTTAGCTTTAATAAAAGTCTCCCCAATATTGAAATTTTTGCTTAGTCATAACTGTCACTCTTTTCTTTAACATCTCTGATTTTGAGGGCATACTTAGAAAAACCTTCCCTCTACAAAGATTATATAACATACTTTTACCTGTGTTTTACTTTTCAATATGTAATTTGTTTATTCGTTTATAATTTAAATAGATGGTACAAGATAGTGCTGTGTAATTTTTTTCCCTAATCTTTTGCCATGTTTCCCAAGATTGTTTTTAAAAAAACCACATCTTTTACCCCAATGATTTGACATGCCATAACACACTAGATATAAACATAAATTTGTTGTGCCAGGTAAATATTATATATTTCAAAGTGCTAAAATAATTGGGACTGGGAACGGTGGCCCACGCCTATAATCCCAGCACTTTGGGAGGTTGAGGCAGGCAGATTACTTGAGGTCAGGAGTTTGAGAACAGCCTGGCCAACATGGTGAAACCCTATCTCTAATAAAAATACAAAAATTAGCCAGGCATGGTGGCGGGTGCTTGTAATCCCAGCTACTCGGGAGGCTGAGACAGGAGAATCACTTGAACCTGAGAGGCAGAGGTTGCAGTGAGCCAAGACTGTGCTACTGCACTCCAGCCTGGGTGACAAGAGTGAAACTCTATCTCAAAAAATAAAAATAGTAATAATGAATTGGGAGGCCATTCAGCAAAGATGGTTCCTATACAAGCAAATGGAAACTCAACTCAATATAAACATTGAAAACGAAACTTGGCCGGGCGCAGCGGCTCAAGCCTGTAATCCCAGCACTTTGGGAGGCCGAGACGGGCGGATCACAAGGTCAGGAGATCGAGACCATCCTGGCTAACACAGTGAAACCCCGTCTCTACTAAAAAAAAATACAAAAAACTAGCCGGGCGAGGTGGTGGGCGCCTGTAGTCCCAGCTACTCGGGAGGCTGAGGCAGGAGAATGGCGTAAACCCAGGAGGCGGAGCTTGCAGTGAGCTGAGATCCGGCCACTGCACTCCAGCCTGGGCCACAGAGCGAGACTCCGTCTCAAAAAAAAAAAACAAAAAACAAAAAAAAATAAACAAACAAAAAAAAAAGAAAACGAAACTTAAGCTAAGCCAATCAGACACCACCAACTCACCTCTAACTAGGAACCTCCCACTTGTTCCAGTGAAATATTTTATTTGTCTTGCTTCTTTAAATACTTCATAAGTTTCCCCCTCCCACTTCTTAGGAAGAACACTGAACTGCTTGTGTTCTAATGATATTCAGTTCAGGAATCACTCAGTGCTCAAACCAACTAGCTAAAATATTACTGTGCCTAAATTAATCTGTTAACAAAAGCTAAAATTATTGTATCTTTACCTGACACAACAGACTTGAATTTACCAGAATATAATAATTATTAATAAAATAATGTTACATTTTATTCCTCTTTTCTAAGGTATAAAGGTTTAGATTCTTCTAGTCCTTTATGTTTGTATACACATATACATGAAGTCACAGAAATTCTATAGTATTTCTAGATTTATGTTAATATCACAATAAGCATATCATGCCACAAACTAATTTTTTATTAAACAGGATATTTTTAGATATAGACCTAACTCATTTATTGAAAGTACTATCTAGTGTTTTAAGAATGCATTTTCTCATTTTGTTAATAAGAAATGCTTCAAATACATAAAGTAGAGAAAATAATACTGCAAACACACAAGTATAATCTAGAATCCATTTTGTGTATAGTCTGAGCTACATTTAATTCTTTCCTGCATGGATAAGCAAGAAATAACTCATCTACTTGTTATAACAGCTTGGAAACTAGGCAAAAGGAAGACTGCGTGTCCTCTCAAGGTCATCTTGGAGCACTGTCCGACAGGCCCACCCAAGGAACATTTAATTCCCTAGGGGGTATATATTTTGTTTGGCTTGCTATTTACTATTAAAACCTACACTCTGTAAAATTATGTTAACTTGTAGATTTTTTAATCTGGTAGATATGCAAATAATTTCTGTGTGGTAAGATTATGGTTTTATTACTTTGCTGGAGGTTAACCAGTTTAGTGCATAACAAACCTTATTTCAACACTTATTCTTTCCTCAGTTCTCCAAATGCTGTTACCAGTTTTACCATCTTGCTTGATTTCCTCATTGACATGTGTTGATTCCATAATTATGATACTTTGACATACTGGATTATTCTGCTGTCTCTTACACACAGCAATTTTCCATATGTGCGCAGGTCTGTTTTTGGGCATTCTTTTGTTCCATCACATATTTGCCTCTCTCTGCACTAGTCACACCATTTTTATTATCATGGCTTTCTGAGACCTGTAAGCCAATTGGGGCAAGTTCTCTACTTTATTAAATACTCTTTTTGTCGGATTGCTATTATCACACCTACATTCTTGTTTATGAATTTCAGAGTTAGTCATTATAACATTACAAGCAAGTCTTGCTGGAGTTTTGACTGAGAATTCATTACGTTATTAGGAAATCTACAGAGAATTGTTGTCTTTATAACATTGCATCTTCACATCTTTACACATTTATTCAGGTCTTCTCTTATTTCCTTCAATAAAGGCTTTTAATATCTGAACACTGTACTGATATGCATGTACCCTTGCCAAAGAGCCATGCTAAATCTTTATACTGGAGGCTACGAAAAGTAACACACTGAACTTCAATTACACCTATTAGTACATTGGAATATATGCCCTTATTTTGTCTTAACGGCTCTAACTTTTAAGTTTTTAAACAGCTTTATTGAGACATAATTCACAGATCATAGAATTCACCCAATTAATGTTTATAATCAATGGTTTTTAGTATATTCAGAGACTATCACCACAATCTAATTTTATAACATTTTGTCACCCAAATGTACCCATCTATTAGCAGTCACTCCTCATTCTCCACTCCACCTCCTCTAGTCCTAAACAACCACTAATCTACTTTCTCTGTCTACAGATTTGCCTATTCTGGACATTTCATATCAATGGAATCATAAAACGTGTGGTCTTTATGCTTGGCTTTTTCAGTTAGCATGTTTTCAAGATTCATTCATGTGGTAGCATGCAACAGTACTTCACTCCTTTTCATTGCCTAATATTATCCCATTGCATAGATATATCACATTTTGTTAATCATTTGTTGATAATATATTAATTATTCGTGGCCATAATGAATAATGCTGTTATGAACATTCATGTACAAGTTCTTGGTCAGGCACGGTGGCTCACTCCTGTAATCCCAGCAGGACTTTGGGAGGCCGAGGCGGGCAGATCACTTGAGGTCAGAAGTTCAAGACCTGCCTAGCCAACATGGCAAAACTCCATCTCTACTAAAAATACAAAAATTAGCCGGGCATGGTGGTGTGCACCTGTAATCCCAGTTACTTGGGAGGCTGAGGCAGGAGAATTGCTTGAACCCGGGAGACGGAGATTGCAGTGAGCCGAAATCGTGCCACTGCACTCCAGCCTGGGTGACAGAGTGAGACTCCATCTCAGAAAAAAAAAACAAAAAAAACAAAAAAAACAAGTTATTGTGTGGACATGTATTTTCATTTCTCTTAATTATACATCTAGCATTGCTATGGAATGCTAAATATATGGTATGTGGAATTGCTACATTATGTGGTAACTCTATGTTTGACATTTTGAAGAACTACTAGACTGTTTTCCAAAGTGGTTGTGTGATTTTTCTGTTTTTTTGGTTTTTTGGGTTTTTTTTGTAGAAATGGTGCCTTGCCATCTTACCCAGGCTGGCCTTGAACTCCCAGGCTCAAGCAATCCTCCCACCCCAGCTTCCCAGAGTGCTTGGATTACCAGCATGAGCCACCATGCCCAGCCGGCTATATGATTTTATATTCCCACCAATAATGTACTAGAGTCCCAATTTCTCAACAGTTTGGCCAGTATTTGTTTTTGTCCATGAGATATGGTGGTATCTCATTGTAGTTTTTGGTGTGCATTTGCTTATTGACTAATAACGTTGAGAATCTTTTTAGGCACTTAATGGCCAACTGTGTATCTTCTTTGGAGTAATGTCTGTTCAGATTATTTTCCCATATTTAATTGAGTTACTTATCTTTTTATTTTCCCTTGAATACTGCTCTAATTTTAATCACTAGGTAGAACTATTTGCGAGTGTAAAGCTTACAGCTATCTTTGTTTATACTTTTTCTCTCAATCAAATCATAGATAGCAGAGCCAATTCAAATTTAACTTCCCCAATAAATCCAACACAACATGCTATGTTCCTGCACAATGAGATAAAAGCTAGCCCATATTTAAAAATAAAATAAAATTTCAAAAATGAATAAAAATATGTCCTTCAAGTTTTTCCATCAACATTAAAATTTCCCCTTAGGGGAGAAAAGGAATGAGTGTGGATAGGCCAACTGATATGCTCTGGAAGCCACCATGTTTGTAATCTAGAGTCGAAATGGTATCCACCAAGCCAGTGCAGCCCTCTCAACTCCTGCAGAGACCTTGGCACATCTCACCAGGAGCTCCTCCTAGTCACCCCTACCAGGGTTGGTGCTTGAGCTCATCACTGGGATACTCATGGGCAAGCTAGGGAATCCAGTTCTGCCCAGCTATGTCCCCCCTCCCAAACCTGAACAGGAACCTCAAGGCACCAGGCACTCCTCTGTCCACCTCATCACCTGAAACACAGAGGGCACGTCACAGTAAATAAAAGTCAAGTACATACCCATCTGCTTGTGCGGCAACTGGCTCTTACCCATAAGTGCCACCTACTGGCTTCCAAGTCAAACTGCACAGTCCAATATAAAACCTGCGGACAGAATTGCGCAGGGCTATAGAAGCGAACCCAAAAGACCCTATCCAACATACTTACTCTATAGTTACACCCTTAGAAGAGGTCGAAACGGGGCGGGGGGTGCAGGGGGGAAAACCAATCTAAATGAAAATAAATTCAAAAACAAAAACTAGTAGCCTCTCTAGATGAGAAGAAACCAACATAAAAATTCTGGCACCATGAAAAATCTAAATGTTGTGACATCACCAAAGGGTCACACTAGCTCTCTAGCAACAGACCCTAACCAAATAAAAACTCAGAAATGGCAGATAAATAATTCAGAGTATGGGCTGCAAGTAAGCTCAATGAGATCCAAGAGAAGGTTGAAAAACCAACACAATGAAACCATGAAAGTAATCCAAGAAATGAAGGAAGAGACTAATATCCTTTAAAAAACAAAAACAAAACAAAACAAAAACAAAAAACCCCAGAACTTCTGGAAATGAAAAATTCACTTAAGAAATTTCAAAATACTGTTGAAAGTTTTAACAATAGACTGGATAGGCAGAAGAAAGAATTTCAGAGCTTAAAGACCTCCAATTCATATCACCAACTAATAATTTTTTTAAAAAATAGCTTGAAGACCAACCTTTCAAATTAACCCAAACAAAAATAAAGAAAAAAGAATTTTTGAAAATGAACAAAGCACTTCAGACATACAGGATTGTGTAAAGCAACCAAACCTATGGCTTATAGGCATTTCTGAGAAGGAAGAAGAAAAAGTAAGCAACCTGGAAAATATATTTGAGGGAATAATTCAGGAAAATCCCTAATCTTTCTAGAGAGGTGAACATCCAGATACAAGACATTCAGAGAACACCTGCAAGATACTATGCAAGATGAACTTAACCAAGGCATATAGTCATCAGACTATCCAAGGTCAACACTAAAGAAAAAATGTTAAAGGCAACTAGAGAGAAAGGTCAAATCACCTACAAAGGAAAACCCATCTGACTAAGAGCAAACTTCTCAGCAGAAACCCTACAAACCAGAAGAGATTAGGGTCTATTTTTAGCATCCTTAAAGAAAAAAAAATGCCAGCCAAGAATTTCACATCCTGCCAAACTAAGCTTCATCAATGAAGAAGAAATAAAATATTTTCTAGACAAGCAAATACTAAGGGCATCTGTCACCACAAGACCTATCCTACAAGAAATGCTGAAGAGAATTCTAAGCATGGAAATGAAAGGATAATACTCACCATCATAAAAGAACACATAAGTGCAAAGCTCACAGATCTTATAAAACAATTACACAATTGAAACTCCAAAACAACTAGCTAACAACACTATGACAGGAATAAAACCTCACATATCAATACTAACCTAAATGTAAATGACCTAAATGCCCCACTTAAAAGATACAGAGTAGCAAACTAGTTTTTTTTTTTAAAAATACAAGACCTAACCATCTGCTGCCTACAAGTGACCCACCTACTGGCTAAAGATACCTTTAGACTCAAAGTAAAAGGGAGAAAAAAGACATAAAACGAGAATGGAAAATAAAAGTGAGCAGAAGTCACTATTCTCATATCAAGTAAAACAGACTTCAAACCAACTAACAGTAAAAAAAGACAAAGAAGGACATTTTACCTATAATGATAAAGGATTCAATATAATGAGAAGATTTAACTATTCTAAATATATATGCAACCAATACTGGGGCACCCAGATTTATCAAACAAATCCTACTAGACCTAAGAGAATAGACTGATATTAACACAATTATAGTAAGAGACTTCGACACCTCCACTGACATCACTAGACAGATCATCGAGGCAGAAAATCAACAAAAAAACTCGGGACTTAAACTGGGTTACAGACCAAATGGACCTAAGAGACATTTACAGAACATTCTACCAAACAACCACAGAATAAACACTCTTTTCATTTGTGCGTGGAACATTCTCCAGAATCAACCATATACTCAGCCATAAAGCAAGTCTCAATAAAATCAAATAAATAAAAATCATATCGAGTATCTTCTCATATCAGAGTGGGATGAAATTAGAAATCAATTCCAAGAAGAACTCTCAAAACTATACAAGTACATGGAACCTAAACAACTTGCTCCTGAGCAACTCTTGCGTAAACAATGAAATTAAGGCAGAAATAAAAAAATTCTTTTAAATGAATGAAAACAAAGACACAACATACTAAAACCTCTGGTACACAGCAAAAGCAGTGCTAAGAGGAAAGTTTATAGCATTAAACACCTACATCAAAAAGACAGAAAGACCTCAAATTAACAACCTAACATCACAACTCAAGGAACCAGAAAAACAAGAACAAACCAACCCAAAGCTAGCAGAAGAAAAGAACTAACAAAGATCAGAGCCAAACTAAATGAGATTAAAACAAAAAAAAAAAAAGGCAAGAAATCAACAAACTGGACGGGCACAGCGGCTCCTGCCTGTAATCCCAGCACTTTGGGTGGCCCAAGCGGGTGGATCACCTGATGTTAGGAGTTTGAGACCAGCCTGGCCAACATGATGAAATGCCATCTCCACTAAAAATACAAAAATCAGTGGGGCATGGTGGTGCATGCCTGTAGTCCCAGGTACTTGGGAGGCTGAGGCAGAAGAATTACTTGAACTCAGGGGGCAGAGGTTGCAGTGAGCCAAGATCATGCCACTGTATTCTAGCCTGGGCAACAAAGCAAGACTCCATCTCAAAAAAGAAAAGAATCAACAAACTGAAAAGTCAGTTCTTCAAAAGGATAAACCAATTGGCAGACCATTAGCTAGACTAACCAAGAAAATGAAAGAGAAGATTCAAATAAGCATAATCAGAAATGATAAAGGTGATATTACAACCAATACCACAGAAATACAAATAATAATAAGAGAGCCCTATGAACTCCTTCACGGACACAAACTAGAAAACCTAGAGGAAATGGATAAATTCCTGAAAACATACAAACTCCCAAGATTGAAACAGAAGGAAAAAGAAATCCCAAGCAGACCAATAATAAGTAATGAAATTCAACCAGTAATAAAAAATCTACTGGGGAAAAAAAAAAAAAAAGCAGCTCAGGACCAGATGCATTCACATCCAAATTTTACCAGACACATAAAGACAAGCTACTACCAATGTTACTGAAACTATTACAAAAAATTTGAGGAGGTGCAGTCATTCCATAACACCTTCTATGAATCCAGTATCACCCTGATACTAAAATCAGACGACACAACAAAAACAGAAAACTACCAACCAATATCCCTGATGAACACAGATGCAAAAATCCTCCACAAAATACTAGCAAACTGAATCCAACATACATCAAAAATATAATTCACCACAATCAAGTGAGCTTTATTCCAGGTATGCAAGGATGGTTCAACATACGCAAATCAATAAACTAAAAACAAAAACCATACGATCATCTCAATAGATGCAGAAAAAACAATTGATAAAATCCAACATGCTTTCCTGATTAAAAAAACCTTCAACAAACCAGGCATCAAAGGAACATACCTCAAAATAATAAGAGCTATATGTGACAAACCCACAGCCAACATCATATTGAATTAGGAAATGTTGAAAGCATTTCCCCTAAGGATGGAAAAAAATGAGGACACCCACTTTCACCACTTTTATTCAACATAATACTGGAAGTCCAAGCCAAAGGAATCAGACAAGAGAAAGATATAAAAGGCATCCAAATTGGAAAAAAGGAAGTCAAATTATCTTTTTTCATTGATGACATAATCATACACCTAGAAAGCCCCAAAGACTCCTCCCAAAAGACAGAAAACCCCGAAGACTCCTCCAAAAGACTCCTAGACTTGATAAACAACTTCAGTAAAGTCAAGATACAAAATCAACGCACAAAAATCAGTAGCATTTCTATATACCAATTTTATCAAGCCGAGAACCAAATCAAGAACTGAATCCCATTTATGTTAGCCACAACAAAAATCCTAGGAATACATTTAACCAAGGAGGTAAAAGATCTCTACAAGGAGAATGACAAAACACTGATGAAAGAAATCACAGATCATACAAACAAATGGAAAAACGTCCCATGCACATGGACTGGAAGAATCAGTATCATTAAAATGACCATATTGGCTGGACGTGGTGGCTCATGCCTGTAATCCCAGCACTTTGGGAGGCCGAGACAGGCTGATTACTTGAGCTCAGAAGTTTAAGACCAGCCTGGGCAACACGGCAAAACTCTGTCTCTACAAAAAATACGAAAATTATCTGAGCATGGTATCACATGCCTACAGTCCTAGCAACTAAGGAGGCTTAAGTGGAAGGATCACTTGAGTCTGGGAGGCATAGGTTGCAGTGAGCCAAGATCACACCACTGCACTCAGCCCAGGTGACAGAGTGAGACCCTGTCTCAAAAATAAGAAAGTATTTGCAGACTATGCCTCCGACAAAAGACTAACATCCAGAATCTATAAGGAACTCAAACAACTCAATAGGAAAGAAACAACCAACCCCATTAAAAACTGCGCAAAAGGCCTGAACAGATATTTATCAAATAAAGTAATACAAGAGGCCAACAAACACGTAAAAAAAAAATGCTCAACATCACTAATCATCAGAGAAACACAAATTATAACCACAATGAGATATCATCTTATACCAGTCAGAATGGCTATTGTTAAAAAATCAAAACACAACAGATGTTGGATTACCTGTGGAGAAAGGGGAACACTTGTACACTGTTGGTGGGAACAGACGTTGCTTCAACCTCTATGGAAAACAGTATGAAGATATCTCAAGAAGCTAAAAATAGCACTACCATTCGAGACAGCAATCCCACTACGTGGTATCTACCCAAAGGAAAAGAAATCTTTATATAAAAAAGACACCTGCACTCATACATTTATCACAGCACTATTCACAACAGCAAAGCCATGGAACCAACCTAGGTGTCCATTAATGGTTGAATGGATAAAGAAAATGTGGAATATATACACAATAGAATACTATATAGCCACAAAAAGGAATGAAATCATCTTTGCAGCAACTTGAATGGCGCTAGAAGCCATTATCCTAGGTGAACTAAGTCAGAAGCAGAAAATCAAATACCACCGGTTCTCACTTCTGAAAGCTAAACAATAGGTACACATGCAAATAAAGATGGAAATAACAGACACTTGGCACTCCAAAAAAGGGGAGGGAGGATGGAGGTAAAGTTTGAAAAATTACCTTTTAGATACAATGTTCAATATTTGGGTGGTGAGTACACTAGAAGCTCAATCCCCACCATCATGCAATATACCCATGTAACAGACATGCACATGTACCTTCAAATCTAAAACTTTAAAAATAAAAAATGGTATCCACTAGAATTATGAAATGCAGGACTCTGACACACCACTGGAAATCTATTGCCTAATATTATTGGCTACATAAAAAAATTTGTCTTTCTTACTTAAAAAAAACTGCTTGCCAGACCAAATTCTATACAACGATGATTCCTCAAAGAGCTGTTCTCATGGCCAATGATCAGAGGAAAGAGGAGGTGCTGCTGCTGACAATGAGAAAGCAAGAAGAGCCCAAAAATAAAAAGATACTCCCCAAGTATCATTTTACTGCCAACTCCAATCCCATTTTGTCAGGCCTGTCACCAGCGCTTTCAGAATCAAAGGAATATACTTTCAATTTTTTCTCTCCACTCTGGCCCTGTTCCTTAAGAAGGAAAAACTAAACAGCTGAAAAAGGCCAAAGGGCAAGCACCAACAAGGATATAACTGTTCTATGAAACGAGAAACTGGCGAACTGATAAACTAGAAAATCTTCTCCCTAAATAATCTACGCTTAGACTTCTTACAAAGCCTTCCTCAATCAAAACTGTAACCCTTAGTATTATCTGTAGGGTGTGGGTAATCTTTAGAATCTTTGTAGTTTTCTATGGTTTTTTTTTTTTTCCAAAATGATAATGCACTATTTTAACAATCATGAAAAAAGTTAAGCACCTATTTTGAGTAATTTAAGTCTATATTCATGAAGGGAATATTCAAATATTAATTTAAGGAAGCACCCTCTGATCATCCCTTTTATATCACACAAAACTCAAAATAGTTCTCCTAAGAAATATGCAAGAACAGTATAATGTATTATTTTTAGCCCTCTCCACATGAAGAACTCAGAATACATCACTACTCAATATGTTTCTCATGTTATTTTAGACCTTTTAGAAGTCTTCCAAGCTTTCACTACTTTAAAAAAGTCAGTTCTTGAATGTGGTTTTTCTAATTTTATCTTTTCTATTTCCTGCATTTGATAACATGCTTCAATAGGTCTACTATTATATTCCTGAATTGCTTTCAAACTTATTACTTTATGCACATTTACCATCTCAATTTGGTCCTTAATGCAGCTACCTTTGCTAAAAATGAACTATGATTCATGCCTTATTGAAGGAATCAGCCCTCACAGGAAGCTAAGAAATGGCGCTCTCACGAGTTCTCTAATACCAGCCTTGTTTCCCATCTTTGGCAGATGAGAAAAAAGCAGCACACGAGGGCCATGTAAATGTGATATTTGCCAAGTGTCCCTTAGCTCTATATGGAAAATGGAGAATGACAAGCTCATTCAAACAGATGGATTCATAACTGTTTGAACAGCTTCTCTCAAAAGGTACTTCCCTTTATCATGTGTTCTACATTTGTATCAGAAACTGGGATTAAAATAGAGAATGCAAGGCAAAAAAAAAAAAAAATCTCTGCAAAACAATGAAACTGGGAAAGAGAGCAGTGAATGGACCATAATTTAAAAAGATAACGCTCTAAGTGGACAACTTATATTTAGTAAACTAAAATTTAATTTTTATCCATAAACATTTAGGAATGCCATATTCCAGGCATAGTATCAGATGTTAAAACACACAAAATAATAGCATGCCTGCTCTCAAAGATGATACCTGAGTGAGAATAAATTATAAATTCCTGAATCTGAATCCAAAAAATCTAACTGAATAAAAACAGGATAAAAGAGATGTGACTTAACAACATGGTAAAAAGTTGTGAATTATTTTAAATGAATTTATGAACACAACAGAACATGAATACTGATACAACTTAAGTTGTATTAAGAAAACTATAGCATCTAGAATGAGGAAAATAGCATCTTTCCTAAGTTTCTTTTAATTAACTCTTTTTTTTTTTTTTTTCCGGAGACAGAGTCTAGTTCTGTTGCCCAGGCTGGGGCGCAGTAGTGGGACCTCAGCACACTGTGACCTCTGCCTCACAGGTTCAAGCAATTCTCCTGTCTCAGCCTCCCAAGTACCTGGGACTACAGGCACACGCCACCACCATGCCTGGCTAATTTTTGTATTTTTAGTAGAAACAGGGTTTCATTACATTGGTCTGGCTGGTCTCGAACTCGTGACCTCAGGTGATCCACCTGCCTCGACCTCCCAAAGTGCTGGGATTACAGGCATGAGCCACCGCACCCAGCCTAATTAACTCTGACTTAAAAATATAATTATCTCTTAATCAAGAGTACAAACTTCATAAACGCAGGACTGTATTGCAGCACCTAGTACAGTGTCTTCCAGGTAATGATCTTCAATAACACTGTGCTGGTTGACTGAATAAATAAAGGAGCAAATGAAGGATAACATCATTCTCCTCTAGTCAGACCAGTCACACCTGGCCTACCTGATATTCTAGACATACTCTTTTAAGAATATCAACAACAGGAAATGCAGGCCAGGCACGGTGGCTCATGTCTGTAATCCCAGCACTTTGGGAGGCCAAGGCAGGCAGATCACTTGAATCCAGGAGTTTGAGACCAGCCTGGGCAACAAAGGGAGACCCCATCTCTACAAAAAATACGAAAAATTAGCCAGACATGGTAGTGCATGCCTATAGTCCCAGCTACTCGGGCAGCTGAAGCAGGAGCATCGCTTGAGACAGGGAGGTTGATTGAGGCTGCAGTGAGCTATGATCACATCACTACACTCCAACCTGGGTGACAGAGGAAGACCCTATCTCAAAAAAAAAAAAAAGAAAGAAAGAAAGAAAGAAAGAAAGAAGAATTGGAAGACAGCAGAGAAAAAGAAAGGAATACGAAAGCTTCATTCACTAGAAAGCTTTTGGTTCACCTTCTAGACCACCTTCTCTGGAGCAAAATCCTACTCTCAAATGACTCAGAAAATACATAATAATGTGTATACATAGAGTAATAAAACAAATATGGCAAAATGTTAAAACTGAATTAAGGGCATTCAGAAGTTCTCTGTTACTCTTGCCCTTTTTCTGTAAGTTTGGAATTATCACAAAATTAAAAGTTTTTTTAAAAGACAGCTTATTGGCATGATGATCCTCTAACAAAGGGCAGAGACAGGGATTAAATGTGAGTGGCAAGTGGATCTCAGCAACCTGTGGGCCAACCAACGCCAGTGGAGAATGCCAAGTCCTTGGGCCATAGGCACACCAACAGTCCAGAAATCCTTTGGTGGCAGACGCAGCAAGGAGAGAGGCCAATGCAGAGACAACAGGATGGGGCCCTCTATCAGGTAGCAGTCCCCAGACAGAAGCCATCCCTACACCACCTCTTCCTGCACCCAATGTCATGTCAGAAGGAGGAGAGAGAGGGGAAACCTTTTAAGAAGGAAGATATAAGACCGACACATAGTTTAAGTTTTTACTTAACTAGGCATTTACCCCTCCCACATCTCTCAGAAAACCTGAGTCACTTCAAAAGAGACTGCTGGAAATTTGAACAGATGATGTAATTTTTAACTGACCACTTAATGTGCTTTTCTGTCCTCAATGGGGATGAAAGTTCCAGAGCAAAGAAGAACAGCTGAAAAAAATAAAAGTACATTTTCATATAAAATACAAAGCATGATTCAGACCCTACTCATTGAGGGGCAGAACAAGATGGCAGAATATAAGGCTCCACTGATCATCGCCCCTGCAAGGAGACCAATTTAACAACTGTCTACAGATAAAAGCTCTTTCGTAAGAACCAAAAATCAGGTGAGCACTCGTAGTACCTGGCTTTAACTTCATATCGAAGACGCTACTCACTAAGAAAATGGAAGGCAGGCTGGGTACGGTGTCTCACACCTGTAATCCCAGGGTTTTGGGAGGCTGAGACAGGAGGATCACTTGAGCCCAGGACTTCCAGACCAGCCTGGGCAACATAGCAATACCCCATCTCTACAAAAAAAATAAAAAATTAGATGTATGTAGTGGCATACACCTACAGCCTTAGCTACTTGGGAGGCTGAGAGGACAGCCTGAGCCCAGGAGTTCAAAGCTGCAGTGAGCAGCACTGTGCAGTGTGCTGTCGCCCAGGCTGGAGTCTCTAAAATCTTTTTTTTTTTCCATTTAAAAAAAATTTTATAAAGAAAATGGAAGGTAGTGCTTGCTATCTCTTTCAGCAAACGAAACTACTCCAACAGCTGCTGTTTTCCTGGCCCACAGTCATAGCAAATTACTGACCAAGTTGGAAACTTAGAACCAGAGCCTGTATCTTTTCAAATTCTTTCCTTAGGCAAGCAAATCACACTCCTTCACATTATTTAAAACAAACAGCAATGGAATGTTGGACTGACAAGAGAGAGGCACAGCTCCTGTTTCATTTTGCTAGTTTTCTTTGCTGGTTTTTTAAATTAAAAACAAACAAAAATCCTTTTCCTGTTGGAGGATTCTCTTATTTCTGACCGAAAACTTCTTACCTAATCTATGAATTATCCTTTCTCACCACATGACTGGAGGGTGATTTAGGAGAAGGCATGCTGGGACACACAGCAGACCACTGTGTTCCTGTCCTAGGTACGCCAGTCCCTGGCGGGCAGTGTGGCTTTGCGCCACTCCCTCACTTCCATGGGCCTCAGTGTCCCCATCCGCAAAAGCAAAGCAGCAATAACAACACCTGCCCTATCTCCCTCCCAGGGATACCACAAGGAAAGAACGTGCTCCATTTTGTAAAATCACTTTTTAAACTGAAACATCACATCAATGTAAGGGAATGAAGTTGCTGATGTTATTAGAGGAGTTATACAGGAGTATAGTGGTGCTGATGTTATTAGAGGAGTTATGGGAGCCAAGAACTTCCCATTAGACAGACCATTATATTCCTGCTATTCAGCAGTTCTGCTTAATGCTTCCTGCAGTCATGGGGCAGACGCCACTGAGGCAGCATTTGCCATTTGCATTGCATCCCTCCACGTTGGAATGAGATATACAGGTTTTCAGTGGGACACTGAATGGGGAGCATATACAGGTTTTCAGTGGGACACTGAATGGGGCGGACATTGCCTTTTCTTTTAAAAGATCACCACCTAAAACAAAGAGTAACAAAGTTTTTCTAAAGGTAATTCTAACAAGTTTTCCTTTTATTCGCCTCATGACCCATGAGAGGAAGGAAAAAAATAAAGGCTTCTGAAAAGTCATTTTCTCAGGCTAAATAGTATGTTTCTTCTCTGGGTTCTTTGGTTGGAGTTTACAACTCATAGTATAATTATTGGTCTACTTTTCAATTACAGTGAGTAGCTTATGAGCTTCTTAAGGACAGGAACTATCTGTTTCTTAATCCAGAGATGTTCAATGACTGCTTGATGAATGAATGACATTCTTCCTGATACAATTAGCCCCTTGCATCAAATACAGTCTTCCTACTTGGCATTTTATGTCACATATGTAGATCATGAAAAGTACCCATGAATATTTCATCACAGAAACCTTCATTCACAAACAAGCAGCTTTCAGTAAATATAAGGGCTCTCCCCACAAACCTCTATTAGTAGGAAAAACAAACAAAACTGAAGAAGGAGCATATAAATACTCAAGTAATTAAACTCTAGAGTTTTTCTTTAGTTCTTCAATATGTGGCTGTTTCCATAGTTGATGTGCTGTATTTATTCAGCCTGTGGTATCAAGCAGGCATATGAAATGGTTTTGCTATACAGGGATGCTATTACTTTAAAAAATAAAAACAAAAACACTTAAGCTAATGTTAAGGAGGGGTGATGGTAAATAAACGCTATATATTGGGTCCTGGTTTGCCGGATTGAAGGGCTCAAATTCTGTCCCAACTACTAACTAAGAAAGCAATGACTACAGCCCCAAACTATAAGAGAAATTCAAGTCTTGGTTTCATACTTTCCTGCTTTCTAAATTACAGCCACCTATAATGACTCGAAATAAAATATTCTATAACCCATTAATCTAAAATGATCACCAAAGAAATCCATTCATACCACTTGGTCACTAAAGACTTTCCACACCTGTAGACTGATAAAACATCAAAAGAAAAGTAAACCATGCATGAAATTCACATGAAACTCGTGTTGTTTGGTCTTCTGCAATTACCACCTAAGACTCTCTGGCAAAGTCAGAGAACTTGGGTAGAATGGCACTGTTAAGTCATTTCTTACCGAAATAAATCACCAGGCCAGGCGCGGTAGCTCACGCCTATAATCCCAGCACTTTGGGAGGCCAAGGCGGGCAAGATCACCTGAGGTCAGGAGTTCGAGACCACCCTGACCAATATGGACAAACCCCGTGTCTACTAAAAATACAAAATTAGCTGGGTGTGGTGGTGCATGCCTGTAATCCCAGTTACTAGGGAGGGCTGAGGCAGGAGAATCGCTTGAACCTGGAAGGCGGAGGTTGTGGTGAGCCAAGATCATGCCATTGCACTCCAGCCTGGGCAACAAGAGCAAAACTCCATTTCAAAAATAAAAAAACAAATAAATAAATAAATCACCAGAGTCACGTAACATTTTGGTTAACGTCTTGATGTTAGTCTGCAGAGGGTTCTCTAATATTCACAGGCCTGTCTTGTCTAACTTGTTTATCATGTCTTCAGTGAGGACACAGTAAATATTCTAACTATATATGTTGATGACACAGCCCCAGGATGAATAGTTCATATCATGGTCACCAGAGTCAAGATTCAAATAATCTTGAAAAGAATACAGTCATCCCTTGGTCTACACAAGAGATTGGTTCCAGGACCCCTGAGGATACCAAAATCCAGATGCACAAGTCCTTTATATAAAATGGCATAGTATTTGCATATAACCTATGCACATCCTCCCATATACTTTAAATCATCTTTAGATTACTTATAATATCTAACACAATGTAAATGCTATGTTTTATTGTATTATATTGTTTTTATATGTATTATTTTTAATTGTTGTATTGTTATTTTTTCAAATATTTTCCATCCACAGTCAGTTGAATTCTCAGATGCAGAGCCCACAACATAAAAGGCTGACTGTAATTCTAAGAAGAACTCAAGGAGAATAAAATTGTTACAAGCAAAATAACAATAATCCAAGTACAAGATGAGGAGATTTACCTTAACAAAAATTCAAATCTAACTCTTGGGGTTTTAGTTGAGAAGTTTAAGGTGTGTGACTTAGCTGGAAATAGAGAGAAGGACAGAGACCAGTAATTCGGCAAGTGTGATAGATTATAAATGGCCACAAATTCTTTGTCACCCTTTCTGTCAAGAAGTGAGGTCTACGGCCCCACTCCTTGAATCAAGGTAGTCTCTGTGACTACTTGACCAATACAATACTGTGTTAGTTTGGGGTCCAAATCTTAAAGACTAGCAGTTGCTACTCCTTGTCATTTGGAATACTAAAGCTTAGAACCACATTGCCATGCTGTGAGGAAGCTCAAGCAACAACATGGAGGAGAACAAAGCCCCTGACCAACAGTTCTAACTAAATTCCCAGCTGACAACCAATACTAACTGGCCAGCCAGGTAAGTGAGCCATCATAGCAATGGCTCCTTCAGCTCCAGCTGAGCCACTCCAGGTGATTCCAAGTTGGCAGAAATGAGTCATTTCCTCTGAGACCTGCATAAACAGCACATTCATAAGCAAATAAATGATTGTTATTGTTTTAAGTCTACTAAGCTCTGTGGTGATTTGTTACACAGCTATTGATACGTAACACAGGAAACATTAACAGAAGAAGAACATTACTGCATCATGAGAAAAAAAATGACCCATTTGCACTTTTGGCTGACCAGACTAAATTAGAAATAGTGTCCAGTTTTGGTTGTAACCATCTAGAAACAATGACAGGTCAAATGCAAAGAGATCAGAATGGAGAGAAGCATGAAATATGTCACAGGAGGAAGAAGTGACATAACTGAGGACATGTCTTGGATATACAAAGACCCACCAGGGACTGGAAGGGAGAACATTTTACGTATTTGAAAGACTACTTTGTAAACACACAAGAGTGGTTTTATCTTAAGATCAGTGGGTAGGAGGCTGTAGAAAGGCAACGTTCATCTTCGATACGGAAGACTTCATTCTAAGGAAGAACATTCTAACAGTCTTTCAGAAAGGAAATGGACAAATGGCCTTTAGAACAAGATGTGCTACAATCTCTCTCCTGAAAAGTTACTCCCTACCCTCAATTTTCAAATCTGCAAGAATTCCAACTCATTACAGGAGACAAGTGCTGTGTACAACTCTGAACATGCCAACCCTATAGGGAATCGCTTATGTTGGTGAACAGCATTCTGGACCTAAAATTCAAGAAACCCTTGATTTTTCCATTAGCATTCCTCTTCTAGGATGTATGTTTTCCATGTTCCTTAACTGGCCTGCCACTGAAGCATAATCTGCCCATAAGTGCAGTCCTGAACTTTCTAAAGTGAACCAAAGACAAGTGTATATGTGCTGTTAACACGTAGAAAGCAAGTGCAAAATGTTAGGAAGACCTCTGGGCATGAGGCAAAAAAACTAAGCATTTTCCTGTTTCATGACAGCATGATATTTAGGAGTACACTGTGGCTTTAGGAGAAAAAAGAAGAAGAAAAAGGAAAAAAAAAGGCGTGGGGAGGCTCCCTCAACCAAGCTATGACTAAGGGACATAATCCAACAACTTCAAGGAGCACAGACTTGCCAACTTTTAGCATGATGGAGTTACAATCAGCATTCTGAGTGACCCTAGGCAACTGAGTTAGCCTTTGTGCACCTCGTTTTCCTCATTTGGAAAATGCAAGCATTAAGGTCAATCGACATGGTTGCTGTTGAAGATTTTTTTAAAAGTCAAAAACAGATTTACCATGGGTACTGGGCCTGGCATAGAAGACATTCAAAAAATAATCTAGTTTGTTTCTTCTCTGGTAAAATAGGAAATTGATGACAGAACATTCTAACATAGCCAATTTCCCTTCCTTTCCCACTAAGACTCTGAGCTCCTCCAAAGCAGAACCATTTCTTACTGACCTGCACTCGACACTTACTATAGCACTGACCACAAGCTTGCTGAACCAATTAACTCATTTCCAACATCTTTCCAGCTTAAGCATTCTAGGGATCTGTAGCTTCAGATCGGGGGCAGAACTAGTTGCAAGTATTTATATGTCCTATATGTTTGGCTACAAAGTGCTTACACTTCTATAGGTGAAAAATTAACACAATTTTAATGAAATAAGGTAATCAGGTTTTTAATGTCTTCTTCATCTGCTAAAAATATCTGCTCCATGAGGGCAGATACAATATTTTGTTCAGCATCATATCCCCAGAGCCTGGCAAGAGCTTCGTAACAGATGTAAACATTTTTGAATGAATGAATGAATGAATGAATGAATGAATGAAATGAATGAACAAATGTAAGATCTTTGCAAGTCTAAGTAAGGCAGAATTTCCTAATTTTAGCAATCCTTCCTAATTAAATTCAAAGTTGCTGCATTTAGGTATGACAAAATGTTTAAAAATAAAAACAGCAGATGTTTGATCTCTGGGTGGTAGAGAAAATTTCTTTTTTTAAATCCTTGATTTATTTTACCCTGCAGGAAGTCAACCAAAATACTGGCACCCAAAAAGCTCATATAATATGTCAGCTTAAGTCAAACATATTCTGCATCTACAAAGATGACTGGTACCAGTTGGTGTTTAAAAGTATTTTGACTACTGATCTCTGAACATATCAACTTTTAAAAATCATTTCAGCTAATGTAATTTTAAGATAAAGGAACAAAATCAGTAGCCAAATTATATGAATCCGTTCACCAAAATAATACGACTTTTATTCAACAAAGACAAATCAGGAACATATGGGGGTTATGGTAAGAATCGAAAATTAACCTGTCTTTAGAGAATGCTCAAAACTCACTCACTAATTCAGCAAGGATACAACTGTAGCGTCCAGGAAATTCCAAAGGGGGAAAATGGGACACGATGACTAAGGACAGATGTTTAGACTTCAGGGTCTGCGTCACAAAAAAAAAAAAAAAACAACCAGCATTGATTCTGATGCACAATTTTAAAAGGTGGCCATACAAAGGTCACTTTTTGGTGGCTCACATTTACTGTAATCTGCTACAAAGAGACCACTAAAGCCAGCACAGCAAAGTCAGAGGTGAGGGTCTAGGACAATCAACACATGCTATTTCTGAGGACAAGCCACTTTACTAATCTCTAGGGTTCTAATCACCCTAACAAAACAAAGCAAAATCCTATAATGAAACCAGCAGAGGACATAAGACAAACAGTAAACACAAAGTGAACCAGCATCATCCTGCCATTGTTCTGCAGCAGGAGTCTCAGCCACCCAGACGCACACCTTGCAGCAGCAATAAACCAGCCATGGCATCCCGAGAAGACCAGATCCTCCGCAGCAGCAAGTCACACTATTTTCTCCAATTTCAGCACTCACCTTAGGAAGTTTTAAAAAGGTAGGGGGAAGGTTAGAGGGCAAGCCAAGCAGGCTTGACATGAAGCTCTTAAGGAAGACAATGTCATCTAACAAAAACTGCAGGCTCCAGTGAAATTTAACTGGGGTTTAAAAAATTTACATAGTCTTCCTTAAATTAAAACCTCATAGATTTAAAGAGAACATTTGAATCATACCCCCAGGAACTGCTAAATAGATACAACATACTCACAGATTTAGAGCAGCTGTAACTTTGGAGGAATGAATACAGTCCCACTATGAAGATGTCTTTCCCTCTCTTCTACCAGATTTTTTTTTTTTAAGCCAACAAAAAGAAGAGAAAATCCTCAATTTTAAAGCCAACAAAAATCCTCAATTTCTATTTTATTCCTTGGTCTCCAATGAGACTCTCAATTCTGAGGCACAAGCAAAGTAGTTGCCGAGGCAGCTGACAGCATCCCAGGGCTTTCCAGGGCAGAATTTAAGACATGTCAGTTAAAGTGGCAGCTACACTCACTGCTGTAGCGGATGCTTCTGCAGGAAGGGATGCCGGGAGATTTTTTTCCCCCAGTCTCTGCTGCAGCCTAATTCTAATCCATCACTGTTTAATTATCTAGAGAAACAGGCAAGGAAAATACAAATGGCCTGGATTTATAAAAACCACAGAATATTTTCATGATTTTTCATCTAATCCAGGGATTCATCTCCTATCTAAAAAAGGTCAATTAAGAAAAAAAAAAAAAAGAATGATCTCTTTTGTCTTAAGGAAAAATGTAGGCTGTTATTGCCGACTTAGACGTAGATTTTATATCATGGACTTTAAAAAAAATACTAAATAAGAGAAAATTAATTTTTCCCCAAAGTTTTTAGATTAATGCACAAAAGTTAAATTAGCAAAGGGGATTAAACACATATATGACATGACAGTCATACTAACATAGTTGGAAAACTCCACTTTTAAATTAATAATTGATCAACAATATTTGAAGTGGTTTTGATGAAACTTGAAGATAATAGGCAGAGGAAATACTAGTTCAAAGACTCTAAGATAGAACACAGTTCTAAAGTTCAGCTGTACTTTTCTGGTTTAAACAGATAAAAGCTCTCCTGGGGAATAAGGTGGTCGCTGACTTCACAAATTTCTTATCTTGCCTCAAGGGCTCTTGCACACGCTAGAACTGAAACTTCTTAGTATAGGACTCACTAATTTTTCTGATTATAAAAGTAATACCGGGGCCAGGCGCGGTGGCTCATGCCTGTAATCCCAGCACTTTGGGAGGCTGAGGCAGGCAGATCACAAGGTCAGGAGTTCCAGATCAGCCTGGCCAATATGCAGAAACCCCATCTCTACTAAAAACACAAAAATTAGCCAGGTGTGGTGGCATACACCTGTAGTCCCAGCTACTTGGGAGGCTGAGGCACAGAAACCCCATCTCTACTAAAAACACAAAAATTAGCCAGGTGTGGTGGCACACAACTGTAGTCCCAGCTACTCGGGAGGCTGAGGTAGAAGAATCTCTTGAAAACGGGAGGCAGAGGTTGCAGTGAGCCAAGATCATGCCACTGCACTCCAGCCTGGATGACAGAGCAAGACTCTATCTCAAAAAAAAAAAAAAAAAAAAAAAGTAATATCAGGTAAAATATTGTGATATTTCCAAATTATAAAATAGTACATTCCTTGGAAAGGGCTAAAAAACAAAGAAGAAAATTAAAGCCAGCCATAATCTTATAACCCAGAGATAATCACTCTTAATGTTTTGCAATAATGTACTTCCAGTGTTCTTCCCCTCTGTATATACATGTACACATACACACACACCCCTATATATATATATATATATATATATATATATATATATATATACACCTCATGTGGAGGGGACAAGACAGCTAAATGTATCTTTGATACTACTATTTTAAATTACCCTTTTCACACAGAATTATGTTATGATTATTTACCCAAAAATGTACCCTATAGTTAACCACCCATATTTCTAAAAGTTCAAAAGAGCATATGCAATGACAGTCCATTTATATCTGTATGCCTACTATGTGCCAGGCACAGGGGACACGGCAGTGAGCGGAGCACACATGGTCCCTGCTCCCCTCCTGCTCTCAGTCCAGTTGGAGAGACAGATATTCACCAAATGACAGCAAATATCATGTGTGCTGTACTACAAAACTACAGATTCTTTAGAAACATGAAAAGACCTGGTGTTGTGAAGGTCAGGCTTTTTCAAGGAAGGAAAAGAGAACTGCAAGCCCAACCGCAAAATTATTCGTAAAGTGCATTCCACACATTCATTTTTCCATCAGTATAAATATCTCTCATCTAATTTTTCTTTTTTCCTTTCAAAATTAAGTCCAGCTTCCAACTACATTTTTGTGAATAATATGTAACATGTAAGAGAATAATTGATCTAATGTGTACAGATCTTAAGTATTTAATCAATTACAACATATCCTTTTAGAAATTACAAAAGGTGGGCCACCCATATGATGTTAGATATCCCTTAAATGGTCAGTTACTGCAGGTTTCTTAGTAATCTCCAACCTAAAATGAAACATGCTCAGAATCTCATGAAGCCTTACGAGATTCTTTTGAGAATACTGGACTCTTATCCTCTGAGATATTGTCAATATCTCTTATGACACTTTGATGAGGATTTTTTTACATGACCCCTTTGGTACAGTCTAAGAGGGGGAAAAAAGTCCAAATCATTTGTGGATAAACTCTGCCTTAAAGAGCGTAACTCCCCAGACTCTTTTATTGTGGGTTGCACATAGTGACCTCCTAAGACTGCAACATGGAAAGGGGATAGAGGTGAGGGGTAAGCCGTGACTTCGCAGTGGAAAAAACCTTACAAACAATATCCCAGCCAGGCAATCAAGGGCAATAACAGTGATAAATCATGTTGATAGTATGTATTCTTGATAGGATATGATGAAAATGACACTTTACCTCTTTGGGCTTCCTCCTTCAAACCCATACATAACCCCAGTCTAACCATGAGAAAAATACCAGATGAATTCCAACACGTACAAAATTCCTACATAATACCTAATCAGTACTCTTCAAATCTGTCAAGGTCATCAAAAACAAGGAAAGTCTGACAACTGTCACAGCCAAGAGGAGCCTTAGGAGACCTGACAACTAAACATCCAGTGATCTCCTGGATGAGACAGATGCTGTAACAGAAGAAGAAGGATACTGGCCAGGCGCCGTGGCTCATGCCTGTAATCCCAGCACTTTGGGAGGCCAAGGCGGATGGATCACCTGAGACCAGCCTGGCCAACATGGTGAAACCCCGTCTCTACTAAAAATACAAAAAAATTAGCCAGGCATGGTGGCAGGCACCTGTAATCCCAGCTATTTGGGAGGGTGAGGCAGCCACTTGAACCCAGGAGGCAGAGGTTGTAGTGAGCCGAGATCGTACCATTGCACTCCAGCCTGGGTAATAAGAGCGAAACTCCGTCTCTCTCTCTCTCTGTCACACACACAAGACAGGCACGATGGCTCACACCTGTAATCCCAGCACTTTGGGAGGCTGCAGCAGGCAGATCACCTGAGGTCGGGACTTCAAGACCAGCCTGACCAACATGGAGAAACCCCATCTCTACTAATAATACAAAATTAGCCAGCCATGGTGGCTCATGCCTATAATCCCAGCTACACGGGAGACTGAGGCAGGAGAATGGCTTGAACCTGGGAGGCGGAGGTTGCAATGAGCCGAGATGACGCCATTGCACTCCAGCCTGGGAAACAAGAGTGAAACTCCATCTCAAAAAAAAAAAGGATATTAGGTAAAAACTAAGGAAATCTGAACAAAGTATGGACTTTAGTTAGTGATGTGCATCCAAAATGGTTCATAAACTGTAACAAATGTACCATACTAATGTAAGATACTAATCACAGGGGAAACTAGGTATAGGGTCTGTGGGAACTCCAGTATATTTTCTACTTTTCTGTAAATCTAAAACTGTTCTTACAAAATTGTCTATTAAAAAACCATCTTTCCAAGAGTTACTTAGCTTTTTCTGATCACTAATAAAATATATTCCATAAAAATTCTGAAAATACAAAAAAATTATATAAAAGGAACTTTTCGAAAATTATAAATACCCTGTAATCTCAACACATGAAATAATCAATCCCAAACATACCATATGTATGTCCTTGCACAGGCTTCATGCATACATACACAGATAAACATATATGCATTGTTCCACCCCACATGCTATTCGATAGGTGCAGTAGTCTGAATAACGGCACCCAAGGTTATCCAGGCCTTAATACCTAGAACCTATGAATGGTACCTTATATGACAAAAGAGACTTTATAGATATTAGGGATCCTGAACAGACTCATTATTGTGGGTTATTTGAGTGTGCCCTAAAGGCAATCACAAATCAAATCTCCTTACAACAGGGAGGTAGAGAGACACCGCAAAACAGAAGGTGGTGGGACCATGGAAGGAGAGTGATTTGAAGATGCTATGCTGCTGGCTTTGAAGATGCAGGATGTGGCCACGAGCCAATGAATGCAAGGAATGTAGCTCTAGATGCTGGAAAAGGCAAGGAAATGGATTCTCCTCTAGAGCCTCTCAAGGGAGCATGGCCAGGGGGACACCTTGGTTTTGACCTAGTGAAACCCATTTCAGACATCTGACCTCCAGAACTGTAAGATAATAAACCTGTATTATGTGAAAACACCAAGCTTTAATCTGTTATAGCAGCCATAGGGAATTAATATAACGGCCTGACTGACCTGTATTTTTTTTTTAATTGTCTGCTTATGTCCCTTTGCCAATATTTTCATCAAAGTGTTTTCTTTCTGGATCCGTTTGCAGTGTAACCTTCTTTCATATATGTTCAAAATCTCAGTTCATTATCTTTGAAATGGGTTTATAAGCGTTTTGTCATAACAATCAAAACTATCACTCTTTTTTCCTGTTGGTGCCATGTTTGAAACATACTTCTCTACCCAAAAAAGATAGAATTATTTGCCTTAAATTTGTCTTAATATTTAAACAATAACATCTCCAACTATTGTCCTTTATTACTAAGAACCATACAAAGCAACACATCCCTGCACATGTGTCCCTCTCCCCTTTGCCCCTGGCCCCTGGCCACTGTCAACATTGAGACTTGACTGGAGAAAAAATGTGGACTCCAGACTTCTTGGACACTCCCATTCCATACCCATACCCCCTATGTCAAGTCTGTCCCCCTAAAATAGCTTAATGCCTGATGTAAAGGATGTGTTCAATAAAGGCTTTTTAAACCTGGAGTGTCTATAAATTCATAAAACTAGCATTAAAAAAAAAAAAATGCAATGCAGGCATCCTTTCCTTCCTTTTCCCTGTTTTGATGCAGCAGGTCTCACAACTGGAAAATGAGCAAGGATAACACTCACTTTTATTTCTTAGATATTTGTTAGGTTTTTTAATAAATGTATTCTTTTTTTAACTCCTTATAAAGTATTTTTATAGTTTAAGGGAGCCATTGTGAGACTGTATGAAATAGCTATATCAAAATGTGTTGTATCTTGAAAAAAATAATGCTTTTACAAAAACAGCAGTGCTCTTCAATATATTATACATATATACTATGTTACGTTTGCTTTACACTTTGCAGTTTTACAAAATGCTTTCAAATAAATTATTTTGTAGGTTAAATACATATTACCAAATAATTTTTACTTACATGGGATTCTCTGAAAAGGTATCCTTATATAAGTTACATAACTAAGTTCTGCTGAAAATATAGGACCCATCTACTGTACTGAGACAAAGAGAATGTATTGTTTAAAATATACGTTTTACATAGCCAATCACAGGCTTAATTTTCTTACAATGATTACATAAAATTATTTTAATATAAGCAAGCTACACATTACAGGTATAATTTCTTTCAAAATAGGCTGAAATTTTTAAATGGCAAAGAATCCCTTAAGCCAATGGGAGATCTGACACACAGAACTTTATACACACACACACACACACACAGAGACTTTTTTTTTTTCTCCATAAAAGTCAAGTTACTCTTGCAGAAAACTTTCCTAACTACTAAAATAAATAAAAATCAAAAGCTTATAGCTGTATTGCCTACAGGGGAGACCAAAAACTATGCCCACATCTTTGAAAAGGTTAATTCATCAGAGCTATATGGAGTTTTAACATTTTTCATTCTAACTATAACATTCTGCTTACAAGGTAATTTTAAAAGACCCTTGCTGGTATGAATATTTTCATTCTAGACAATAAAAATAAATAACATAGAAATTACTTTATACAGTAATAAAAGTTATATGTAAATCCCCAAATATCTCTTCAGTTTTAGGCAATTTCAGGGTTCTTCCAATTTGTTGGTGGCTATTAAGTCTTCAGACATATAGCATGCATGGTACTGAACTATATATTACTCAAAAATGTACCTAAACCAAATATCACTATGCCTTTGAGGAATTCTATTCTCTGGTCATAGAATAATGTTCTACAACCAGAGACAAAAGGGGGAAAGAGGGAAGAAGGAAACAGAAAGGGGACCAGAAAGACTGATGAATTTTCAGAACACAAGCAATGAAGAAGTTTGGCACATTTCAAAAGACAAAGCTCGCAAGTATCTGCTTTTGGGTGTTTTATTAGTCATCTTAGGTTCCTATTTTTATCATGAGGTAGATGAAAAGGGAATGGATGAAGGCGTCAGAAAGAAAAAAAGATGTCAGGTAAAAGAGGGTAAAAAGTTAACAAAAGGCAATGAGCTCACTGTATCCTTTAAGATTCTGACAGCTGGTTTATACAAACTTCAAGTGAAAAGTGAGTCAGCCCATCAGATAAAAATGGCAATGGAGACACCAACAATTATGGATAGTGTTTACTATGCCCAAACATTTGGACTTTATTTAATTATGTATGCATTTCAGTTTACGAACACAATCAGCCACAATCATCTTCTTAAAATGTGTATTCCAGAAGATCCCTTAACTAACTATTTGAATAATCACAGCAATTATCATTGTGCCCTATACTCATTAAGAACTCAATGATGGCTAGATTTTTTTTCTTTAATGTACTGCAAATCCTAGCAGTCTACTCTGAGGATCCACCTATATTTTCTTAATAGTACAAGCTATGGTTTAATGTTTGTGTCCCTCCAAAATCCATATGTTGAAATCTAACCCCCAAGGTGATGGTATTAAGAGGTGGGGCCTTTGGGAAGTGATAGGGTTCCACCCTTGTAAATGGGATTAGTGCCCTAACAAAAAAGCTTGAGGGAGTCTCTTTGTCCCTTTTTGCTTCTTCCTTTTTTTTTTCCTTTCCCCTCCCCTCCACTATTTTTGGCTTCCTTCTGCCACATGAGAACAAAAAGAAGGCACCATCTAGGAGGAACGGGCCCTCACCAGACACTCAATCTGCTGCCACTTTACTCTTGGACCTTGCAGCCTACAAAACTGTGAGGAAATAAATTTCCATTGTTTATAAATTACCCAGTCTAATGGATTTTGTTACAGCAGCCCAAATGGACTAAGACAGTATATTAATTTCACACATTCATTTTTCCAACATATATATACTGAGCACCTACTATGTGGCAAGCATGGTGCATAGGTGCCAAGTACACCATGACAAGCAAAGTAGAGCAGACCCATTATTACAGAACTTAAACCTCAAAAAAACAGATGATCAAAAAACAAATAACAATTAACTGCAAAATGAGAAATGGAGTGACAAACACAAACAAGATGCCAAGACAGAAAAATGGGGGAAGAGTAACTACGTTGGTGGAGTCACTGAGAAAGTGGGAGGACACACCAGCTGAGAGTGGAGGATGGCCAGCAAAAAGCCCGGAAAAGAGTTAGGGCAAATATGCTCCAATCCGGAGCAACACGACAAAAAATTGGATAAGGCTTGTGGCTGGAGGGTCATGCATGAGGGCAAGAGTTGCCCTCGATGAGGCAGAAGCAGTATGTGGGAGCCCAACCACCTCAAGCCTTATGAACAAAGGTAGATTGGGGCTTCAACTTTTTTTTTTTTTTTTTTTTTTTTTTTTTGAGATGGAGTCTCGCTCTGTCACCCAGGCTGGAGTGCAGTGGCCAGATCTCAGCTCACTGCAAGCTCCGCCTCCCGGGTTTACGCCATTCTTCTGCCTCAGCCTCCCGCCACCTCGCCCAGCTAGTTTTTTTGTATTTTTAGTAGAGACAGGGTTTCACCGTGTTAGCCAGGATGGTCTCCATCTTCTGACCTCGTAATCCGCCCATCTCGGCCTCCCAAAGTGCTGGGATTACAGGCGTGAGCCACCGAGCCGGGCCGGGGCTTCAACTTTAGACATGAAAACTCATGGATGGATTTTTAAGCAAGGAAGTGAAATCATCCCATTTAATTTCTGAAAGGATCACTCGTCCTGATTCACACAAACATACTGTTAAAAAATAAATGAGACAGTTGGAAAAATTTGAGCACTGATAAGTTACTGGATGGATATTATTACATTTTAGGTGTGATAACAGTCTTGTGATATTTTTAAAAAGCAACCTTTGCAAGCTAAAATACAGATAAAATGATGTCATATAAAGCATATAAACTATAGCTCTGTATCAATGTTAATTTCCTGATCTTGGTATCTGAATGGTAATTATGAAAAAGATTGTCTTTGTCTTCAGGAAATATATTTTAATATCTTTACAGGTAGAAATAAATTATCATGTCTAGGGTTTGATTCCAAATAATCTGGGGGTAGGATATGGATGAAATAAGATTGGCCTTGAGTTGACAACTATACAAGCTAAGTGATTAGTATATAAGGTTCGGTTCACTATCCTCTTTACTTTCTGTAGATGTTCAAAATTGGTCATATTAAAATTCTTTTTTTTTTTTTTTTGAGACAGAGTCATCCTCTATCGCCCAGGCTGGAGTGCAGTGGCGCGATCACAGCTCAACACAGCCTCGATTTCTGTGGCTCACCTCAGCCTCCGAAGTAGCTGGAACTACAGGCATGTGTCACCACACCTGGCTAATTTTTTGCATTTTTTGTAGAAAAGGGGTTTTGCCATGTTGGTCAGGCTGGTCTCAAACTCTTGGGCTCAAGCAATCCACCTGCTGTGACCTCCCAAACTGCTGGGATTACAGGCATGCGTCACTGCACCCAGCCCAAATTATCTTATTTTTAAAAATAATTTTAGGCTGAGCATGGTGGCTCATGCCTATAATCCCAGCACTTTAGGAGGCCAAGGCAGGCAGATCATCTGAGATCAGGAGTTCCAGACCAGCCTGACTAAAATGGAGAAACCCCGTCTCTACTGAAAATACAAAATTAGCTGGGCGTGGTGGCAGGTGCCTGTAATCCCAGCTACTCAGGAAGGCTGAGGCAGGAGAATCGCTTGAACCGGAGGTGGAGTTTGAACCGGAGGTGGAGTTTGCGGTGAGCCCAGATCGTACTACCATACTCCAGCCTGGGCAACAAGAGCAAAACTCCGTCTCAGAAAAAATAAAGTAAGATAACTTGGGCTGCTGTATGAAGAATAAGTGGGGTGCAGTTGGAAAAGTGGAAGGAGAGAACAAAAGAAGCAGGAATACACATTAACCACTAGCCAGCTCTTAAAGTAGTCCAAGCAAAATCATGTAGTCACTTAAGCTAATGTAATAGAGTGGAGAGAGAGGAAAGTGAACAGATGGGAAATATATTTTGGAGGTAGAAATCATCAGACTTGGTAATGTGGAAATTAAAAGAAAAGAAAGGAATCAAAGATGTCTCTCCCAAGCTTCTGACTTGAACAAATGGGTGGATGGTGGGTGGAGACATTTACAGAAAAGGCAAAGTTTTCAGATAAACAAAGGAGGTGGATACCAAGAGTTCAGTTTGGGACATAAAAATTAATGTGTTTGTGAAACATCCTAGTGAGTGATCAAAGAAGCAATGATTGGACCTCTTTCCCATTACAACTATCAAAACAGCCAAAGACAGCAGCAGGGACCAGCAGCCATATCAAGAAGGTTACTTATGGAGGAGGCAAGGAACTCAGTGTAAAAGCAAAGTTCTGGCTTTCAGACACAAGCTAAGCATTGCTACCAGGGTGAGAGGGTCAGAAAGGATACTGAGCCTGCAGCAAGGCAACCACAATCACAAAGGTCCTGCTCCTGGGGGTCAAGAATACCCCGACCATGACTCAGTCTTCCATCTCTGCTGGGACCTCCTTGGTAAGATGAGATCATTGGACCAAAGTGTTGCTAAGGAGCTTTCCTTCAGAGGCTTTCCTTCAGGTTATGAAATCTTGTCACTCCTTGTAGTGAAAAGAAGCATTTATAGGATCTATATCTTAAAACATGTACAACACACATTCTCATTCCCCCTATGAACTTATATGAAGAACTTCACAGTGGCAGGTCTAAATACAATAGCAGACCATTAGAGTAGATCTAATAGGACAAAAGAAAATACAAAGAGAAGCAAGCCAAGTGGTAACAAAAACAAGGAAAAAACACCAGGAATGCTGTTTACCTTCAGCTTTTTAAAGAACTTTTATTTCCATTTACTATATCATTGACTCCACGACATATAAATTTTCATCATGGAATATCCCTAACCCCAAGATACATCTTAAAATTGACAGCAACTTTGACTGCCCTAAATCAGTTATGTTCTTAGGGAGAGGATCTGCATTTGCTTCTGCCAATTACCTGAGGACACCACTAACCTGATCCAATAAAGTTAAATAACCTGCCTGAAGTTGTTGGGGGGGGTGACACCATTTATATGTACTCAGACTCCAAACCAGCTTACAATTCAAATTCTAAAGAGCGTTAAAAAGTCAAACATAGGTTCACCATACAACTCACCAATTCCACTTCTGTGTCTGTATGACAGATAATTTAAAACATGTTCATACAAAGACTGTACACAACTGTTTACAGCAGCATTATTCACAATAGCCAAAAACTGGAAATGACTCAAATGCCCATCAACTGATGAATGGATAAATAAAATATGATATATTCATAACAATGAAAATTATTCAGCCATAAAAAGCAATGAAGTGCAGACGGTCCCCAACTTGGTATGGTTCAACTTACAATTTTTCAACATTATAATGGGTTTGTCAGGGCATCCAATGCATTTTCACTTACTATATTTTTTATTATGATGAAGTTATCAGGATGTAACCCCATCATGAGTCAAGGAGCATCTATCTGTACTAACACATTCTATGACATGTGTAGACACAAAATAATACAAATTAGATTATTCTATTTATATAAAATATATACAAAAATTAAATTACTGGTTGCCCCAGCTAAGGGTGACAGAAATTACATTAGTTAATGCCCCAGCTAAGGGTGGGAATAGAGAATGACTATAAAAAGGCACAGCTTTCTTTTTCAGATGATAAAAATGTTCTGAAGTTAGATTGTCGTGATGGTTCTATAATTCTGTAAATACATTAAAATGCATTAAATTGTATACTTAAAATAGGAATCTATATGAGATATAAATTAATATTGCAATAGAGCTGTTTTAAAAAATTATCTGGGTGGAGAATCTCATTAGAGGGTTTTTTTTCCCCTCCCTACCTAATAACAAGGTTGAAATATACACATTTCCTTGCTGTGCCTTCCTGCATGATGATTTTATTTTTCCTTTCCTTTATGCAAGGTCTCCTTAAAATTCCTCATTGTGTTTTTTTCCTTCCTTAAGAATATATAAGATAACAATATCAATGGCATCTTAGATCTAATAAAATAACTATCGACTTGGTTAAGAAAATCAAATTAAGAGAGGACAAAACTCCCTTTCCAGACTTGAGTAACATTTATATTACCTGCAGGGAAAAACTGGAGCCAAAAAAAACAGCAGAGAAAAATGAAAACAAATCTAACTCTGCCTGGAGTCACTATTTATAACTTAACCACTCTGAAGAAAAATATCAGATGTTTTCCAACTATCATTCACCGATATTGACCCTTAATTAAAACAGACAGAACTACTGTATCACCAATTGATCTAACCTAATGAGGAAAAGAAAATGGCCCTAAAGGCCTTACCTCACTCTAATCTACAACTTATGGTTCAAAAGCGAAGGTGTGGAGAAGGAAAAAGTTTGTGAGAAATGTTATGATACAAAGTATTTTTATACTACAGTTGATCTTAGACAAAAGGCCAAGAAGAAATCAAAATATTTTTATTTCCATTGTAAGCTTCTAATTACCTGGCTAAAAATATCTGCCAATTTCACCTTCTACAGATAAGTACAAATTCAAAGCAGTTCTTGCAAACAGACACATTCATCTCCACTGTATTCATACCACCTCAGGACTCTATTGAACACATATGGATTTCTGTGTAAGGATAAATTCAAAATTCTCATAAGATGCTCTGGAATATGAAAGACCACTGCTGAGAATATATTAAACCTGCATCTGCTCTAACAGTCTTTGATCTGTCTCCCCTGACTTCTCTAACCTACCATGAAAAGAAAAAAATTAATCAGTGCCCAACCAGGCCTTCCAGTTAGATTTCTGTCCCACTGCCCACAGTGGTTTTTATGAGAAAGAGGTTAATCAAAAATACCACCAGCCAGGTACAGTGGCTCATGCCTGTAATCCCAACACTCTGGGAGGCAAAGGTGGGAGGATCACCTGAGTCCAGGAGTTCAAGACCAGCCTGGGCAACATAGGGTAACTGTGTCTCCACAAAAAATACAATTAGCCAGGCGTGATGGCACCTGCCTGTGGTCCCAGCCACTTGGGAGGCTGAAGTGGGAGGAGTGCTTGAACCCAGGAGTTTGGGGCTGCAGTGAGTAGAGTGCTACTGCACTCTAGCCTGGGAGACAGAGTGAGATCCTGTCAAAAAAACAAAACAAAAACAAAATACCAAATCACGATGACTATAAATGGTTAGTCCATTCTCCCCACTAGACAAGACCAGGACTCCTCCATGACCCAACTTCGTTTGTGTCCAGGGCCCCACTGGTGTTTCAAACTCACTGCTCTGTGCTCTGGCCACTGTCCTCAGAGCTGTTCACCCAGCATGTCGCCACCTCTGACCCTCTGCACTGGCTCCACCAACTGAAATGCCACCCACCCCTCAAAACCCAAAGCAAATGCCAGCACCCCCATCTCCCAACCAAAAGATAGCTTTCTTCTGGAATTCCCAAAACACTATATTTACTCTTCACATGCCATGTCACAGTTAATTTATCAAGAGATTTATTACATCCACCACTACATTGTCAGAGATGGCAACCGGGTACTAACACTGAGAAAAGAGGACACTCCATCATCAGAGCACTGGAAGTGCAAACCAGCATGGAACTGTTAAATCAGGAAGCAAGAGACTATAGCTAATATAGAACTGCATATTATTGTGACAAATTTCTATATATCACGCAATGGGTCTGATTTACAATTGCTCCTTAAGAGGTCACCTCCTTATGCCAAACAGGTCATAAAGTTCACAAACTATTTTAATTTTTATTTTTATTATTATTATTTTTTTGAGATAGAGTCTTGCTCTGCCGCCCAGGTTGGAGTGCAGTGGCACAATCTCAGCTCACTGCAACCTCCGCCTCCCGGGTTCAAGCGATTCTCCCGCCTCAGCCTCCCGAGTAGCTGGGATTACAGGCATGCACCATAAAGCCCAGCTAATTTTTGTATTTTTAGTAGAAATGCGTTTTTGCTATGTTGGCCAGGCTGGTCTTGAACTCCTGACCTCAGGTGATCCGCCCACATCAGGTGATCCACCCACCTCAGCCTGCTGGAATTACAGGCGTGAGCCATCGCACTTGGCCTATTTTAATTTTTAAAAAGAACATGGTCGATGTACCACTAACATTTTTTTACATCTCTAATTTTTCCTCCAGTTCTAAATGGTGGAGATTTTTGTATGATCTACCAGTTTACAAAACTAGCAATTTCTCAAAATAGTTAAAATAACACAATCATTACCACAAAGATCCAGAGGTAGGAAAAATCTATGTTGAGAGTGGTAAATTCATTAGGCAGAAAAAGAAAAATAAGAAATGACTTCCTTTGTGGAAACAATTTAAGGCCTCCTTCATCTGTTAGTGTGAATCCTTTCATTAGGCATTCAAGAGAAAATATTCACTGGAAGAAATTAATCATCAGGTTGGCAAGAGCACTGCATCTTGATACAGAGAGACTGAAGCATTTGCTCTCTGCACTAGAAACGTAAGATCAAAATGTATGCTTCAGTAAGTGTAAGGAAAAAGAACTCTACTCAGTTTTGCAGAATTCACAAAGGGAATGTTATAGTATCACCAATTTAAGAGGAAATGTGAGAAATATTGACAAACCCTGAAATGAGGACAAACAAAAAGTTCACATAAAAACAAGTGAAGAAAATTTTTACAATTAACATGTATTTATAATCAGAGGCCTCTGACTTGGACTGGAAGTCCATCACTTCTCCGGTGTCTCCAGCTTGCCAACTGCAGAACTAGGGACTTCTCAGCCTCCATAATCACATGAGTCAATTCCTTACAGCAAATCTCTTCATATATAGACATTTTATGTCTCCTATTGGTTCTATGTTTCTGGAGAACCCACACTCCTACCAGGGAAAGCAGAAAAGTACCGATATTTACTGAGCACCAACTATGTGTTTTACTCCCGTTATCACATTTAACTTAAATTTCATTTAATCCTCTCAATAAATCTATGAGAGGAGAAAACAAGCTCAGAGAAACTGGTCCCAGGCCTCCCAGCCAGTAAATGGCAAACTGGGACTAGAGTTCAAGTCTGACTGTCAAGTCTGTGGTCAGTCCCATCTCCCCAGGAAGGTACATGTAGTTGTGTGCACGAAGGCAAAATGAAACCACACTGCTGTGCTTTGGAGTTTTATGGCTGTGTGTAATATTTCCTTTGTTCTCTCACTGCCATTTTTTGTCATTACCAACAAGCTCTGCTTTGGAAATTACCCCCTTACAATACCTCTCAGAACGCTGTAAGGCAAAAGTATGCACAAGACCAAAAGGCAAAGTTTATTAAAATCAGATCGAAATCAATTACAGACTCTGAAAGGAGGCCTCTGCTACAAGATTCTTCGAGTATGGACTCCAGCATCTAATCTGGCTACATCTTCTGGCTTTGGGCTCTATTTCTCTCCATTAGGAGAAGGGTTCCTATAATGTGTTGCTATAACCAAGGTGAGAGGAATGGAACAATTCAGCAACACTGAAAAGGACACACAAACGTTTAAGCGACAGTCTAAAGGACACGAGAAATAATGCACACCAGAAACCTAAAAGGGCAAGGTAAATTCTAAAATGGGGAAACCTTTGGATTTGTTAAACTGAGCAGGACAGGGAAGTTAAAATTAGACAAGAGAAAGAAACTGCTGGCAGATAAATACGATCACAGAGAAGTTCCGGAGGCAATGAAGGGAAAATGTGTGGTCATTAGAAACTGAGGCAGTGTTAAGAAGCTACAGTCTTCAGGATGAGAAATGACTGTAGAATAAAAGACACCAAGACACACAATGCTTCCCGAATTTCCCACTTTAAAAGTACATGAAGGGGTTTCTCTAGCAAATATGAAGGATGAACAAGCTAAAAAGTCTAATGTACAACATGAGGACTATAGTTAATAATAAATAGTATACTGTATTCAGGATTTTTGCTAAATTAAATTAAATTTTTCCTCCTTGCCACAGGAGGAAAAAAAAATGGGTAACTAGGCCAGGCGCAGTGGCTCACACCTGTAATCCCAGCACTTTGGGGGAGGCCAAAGCAGGTGGATCGCCTGAGGTCAGGAGTTCAAGACAAGCCTGGCCAACATGTTGAAACCTTGTCTCTACTAAAAATACAAAAATTAGCTGGATGTAGTGGCAGGCGCCTGTAATCCCAGCTACTTGGGAGGCTGAGGCAGGAGAATTGCTTGAACCCAGGAGGCAGAGGTTGCAGTGAGCTGAGATCACACCATTACACTCCAGCCTGGGTGACAGAGCAAGACTCTGTCTCAAAAAAAAAAAAAGGGGGGGGGTAACTATGTGAGACGATAGATATCTTCATTTGTTCTTCTATAGTAAAATTGTACTATGTATGTATCTTATAACATCATGTTGTATACCTCATATACACAATAAAATTTATTTCAAAGCAAAAACAAAAAGTACACAAAAGGGTTTCTGATAGTCACAAATCGAAAGCATCTCCATCACAGGAGTCATTTTGGATGATGTTCTGAGAACCAGACAATGCTAATATTAAACCATCTAACGCGGTTGAACAAAAGAGTTGTTTTTGTGCAAACACAGGCATCTAGATCAAAGGAACTGAATGGAAAGCCCCAAAACAGTGTGTTATTATTTTAATGAACTTATTTGATAAAGGAGATATCAAATATCAATTCTTTCCCTCACGGACCTGACAAACGGTGTTGGAAGAGTAGTAGTGGACTAGCAATTTTAGGGCTGGCATGAGATAGGAATTAACTTCAGCTGGGTTGAATTCAGGGCTTTTGTTTATTTCTATGGTTTGATTTTTTAAAAAACTGATAGATGTTAAAAACTACTTGCAATGCCTTCCTGACGTCCCAAAGGTAAAGTCACTACCAGCCTACTGAAGCCAGTAGGAGCTCAGAGAAGCACAAGCATCAATGTGCACTGCTCACAGGTCACAGTGGTCCCATTGGTCAGTGAGACCCGTCCTCCTCTGTGAGGCCTGCACCCCTCTCTGGTGTGTGTGGCATGCTAGCTCCCGCTGGAAAAAGCAGTGTCTCCTCCGGTAAACTCCAATCAGCAGCCCCACGGCCTCATCCTTTTCCATCCCCTGGACTGCGATCGCCTACTACAGCCCAAGCTCAGTTCCCGCCAACACCCAGGGAGGAGCAGGGTTGAATAATTGTAAGATTTCTGACTGGTGATCACTTGCCCACCATAGAAGTGATTTCTTAAAAATCACATAAACAGATTATCTTCCAAAGAGTACTGTACAAACAGGGAGGAGGGGTAAAAGGGTAACTTTACAGTGGAAAAACCTGACAAACACTACCCGTGCCATGTGACCAAGTTCAACATCGGTAGTGCTAAGTCACATTGATATCATGGACCTTTGCTATGATGTGACAAGAATAGCCCTTTCCATCTGGGGTCTTCCTCCCAAAAACACATGACCACAGTCAAATCATGAGGGGAAAAAAAACAGACCAATCTCAATTGAGGGACGTTCTACAAAATAACTGACAGTACTCCTCAAAACTGTCAAGGTCACCAAAAACAATGAGAGTTTGAGAGACTGTCACAGCCAAGAGGAGCCTAAGGGGACATGACGACTAAATGTAAAGTGGTATCATGGGTGGAATCCTGAGACAGAAAAAGGACACTATGTAAAAACTGTATCTGGATAACATATGAACTTTAGTTAACAATAATATATCCATATTGATCATTAATTGTGACAAATGTACCATGCTAACTTAAGAAATTAATAATAGAGAAAACCAGGGCTGGTTACACAGGAACACTCTGTACTACCTCCTCAATAATACTGTAAATCTGAAACTGCTCCTAATTAATAGGTTAATTCCAATCACAATTAAGTTTAAAAAAAAAAAAAAAAAAACTATAAGCCAGGCGTTGGTGGCTCACGCCTGTAATCCCAACACTTAAGTGAGTCCAAGACAGGCGGATCACGAGGTCAGGAGATCAAGACCATCCTGGCTGACACAGTGAAACCCAGTCTCTACTAAAAATGCAAAAAAATTAGCCGGGTGTGGTGGTGGCTGCCTGTAGTCCCAGCTACTCGGGAGACTGAGGCAGGAGAATGGCATGAACCCGAGAGACAGAGCTTGCAGTGAGCCGAGATAGCGCCACAGCACTCCAGCCTGGGTGACAGAACAAGACTCGTCTCAAAAAAACAAACAAACAAACAAACAAACAAAAAAATACAAACATTAAACTTTTGGACAAAATAAAAATGTGTCGTTCTAAAATAAAGAAAAATTGCAATCTGGAGCAAATATCTATAGCAAATATGACAAAAGATTAGGGTATATATAATTTAAAGTCCATAAGTATGTTAAGAGAAACATTCTGAAAAAAGCTGAGACAAAAGAAAACTAGAAGTCATACAAAAGACGCAATGTATTTTTTAAATAATTTTTTAAAATACTAAAGAGGTATCATTTAAGTTGCAAAACCGTTTTTCAAATAATACCCAGTGATGATAATGTGACAGTGTAAACCACTTTACTTATATAGTATTGGTAGCCAACTAAATTGATAATACTCTTGTGGAAGTACTGTAAAACGAACTATGCCCCTCTACCCCCACCTGAACATGTGCATGTTAAAGCCCAAACCCTCAACATGATGGAATTTCAATATGAGGCCTTTGGGAGACAATCAGATTTAAATGAGGTCAGGAGAGTGGGGTCCTCAGGATAGGATTAACACCCTTATAAGAAAGGACATCAGAGAGCTTTTGCTGTCACTCTCTTGGCCATGTAAGAACACAACAAGAAGGAGGCAGTCTGCAAACCAAGAGGAGAGCCCCCACCAGAACCCCAACCATGCTAGCACCCTTAACTCAGACCTCTAGCCTCCAAAATTGTGAGAAAATAAATTATTGTTGGTTAAGTCACCCAGGCTATTGTGTTTTGTTATAGCAGCTGAAGTTAATTAATACAGAAAGGCAATTAGAGATACACAAAGAACACTGAACATATTCATCCCTTTTAATTCAGTAATTCGGCCGGGCGCGGTGGCTCAAGCCTGTAATCCCAGCACTTTGGGAGGCCGAGATGGGCGGATCACGAGGTCAGGAGATCGAGACCATCCTGGCTAACACGGTGAAACCCCGTCTCTACTAAGAAATACAAAAAATAGCCGGGCGAGGTGGCGGGCGCCTGTAGTCCCAGCTACTCGGGAGGCTGAGGCCAGAGAATGGCGTGAACCCGGGAGGCGGAGCTTGCAGTGAGCTGAGATCCCGCCACTGCACTCCAGCCTGGGCTACAGAGTGAGACTCCGTCTCAAAAAAAAAAAAAAAAAAAAAAAAAATTCAGTAATTCTACATTTGTAATGTTAACCTTTAGAAGCAATTCAAAATATGACAAAGCTATACACATGTAAAACTTAGTTTTACATTTTTAAGCCAGTGATAACCTAAATGTCTAACAATGGAGAAGCAGTTAAGTAAGTGGTAATATTCCACTTGATCTAATATGATTTAGTCATTTAGAATTATTACAAAAACTATATAGGCTTACAGTGAATGCTTTTAATAAAATTAAGTGCAAACCAAACACAAAAATCTACAAAATGAGACTAATGATATAAATAAATATGAACAACTATTAAAAGAGTTAGTTATAAACAAATAATTTGTTGAGAAATATTTTATTTTGTTACACAAAATAATACTCAGAAATGTATCTGAGAGTATTATTACATAGGTCCTTTCTTAAATATAATCACAACTTCTTTAATTATAGAAAAGTGACTTTTTTCTGAAAATAGCCACTGCAGTACTCTCCAAAAAATGAGAATGAAACATTTACTTTTTATGTAAGACAACCATCAATTTTTCTTGACTACATACTTTTTATTATGTTATTACTTACATTGAGATGGTTTCCAAGGCATCTTCAAAAATGTCCTGGGGGAAATAAAAAATACAATGAGTTTCTCAAGAATTCTAAATTAGTTTCTCAAGAATTCTAAAAGAGAAAATGAATACATGCATTGGGGAGAGTGGTCCTGGCAGGAAGATATAGCAGGTAGTAAAATCAATCAACTTAACACTCACAGAACTCTGTTCACAGAAATCAAGCACATGAATTTCAGTGAGATTTATTTATTTTTTTTAATAAGGCTGTTAAAATACTCAGCAAGTGATCAAACTGGTCTAATTTAAAGAGACGATGACATCTTTTAGGAAGTTGCCTTTCACTCCTAAATCTCAATCATCCCAATTGTAGAGTAAAATAAATAACAGGACTTGTTCCATGTAGTCTTTTCTTTCTCCGTGGCTAGCTGAGTGAGCATCCTCTGGGCCTTCATTTCACATCTCATTGCACCACCCTCTCAGCTCGTCTCCCTGCCACCAGCCTTTCCCCCAGTTTACTCTGTGCCACACAGGATAGCCCTTTGCTTCATGCCACTGGCCTGATCACAGTGCAACAGGATGAGAAACGCACACACTCATATGCACTCAGAAGTCCACACACGCACTCCGCACTCAGACACAGTGACTCACACACAATCTCACAGTCACATACACAAACACACATGCCCTCACTCAAAAACTCACACATACACAACAGCTCCCTCACAGCTGCAAAAACCAAACCTAAGCTCCTCATCCAGGTATCTGGGGTCCACCACAACCCAGCCTAATCTTTCAAGATCCTTCTCTGACATCCCCACCACTCTCAGCATAGCCCAAGCCATGAGACCTCCAGAAGGGCCGCCTTACTGGTCTCCCCGCTCCTGTGCTTGACACCCTCCATTCAATTCTTCACATGACAACCATATCATTCTTTTACTTCATGTTTTTGAATAAGCATACACCATTCCAGTTTTCTAGACCTCTTCGAGAGCTTTCCATTGCACTTAGAAAAATCCCAAACTCATTCTCCCTGTCTACAGAGCCCTAAAACAGCCCCGCCAGCCTCTGACCACATCCCCTTACTCACTCGACTCTAGCCACAGGTCTTTCTTTCAGTTCTTTGGACAAGCCAAACATCCCACAGCTCTCTGCACTGTCCCCTTTTTTATAATGTCCTTTGCTCAATTATTCCCATGGCTGACTCATTCTCATCCTTTGATTTTCAGCTTAGAAAGCTACCTCCTCAAGAAGAACATCTCTGATCACCCTAATTAAAATTACTGGGAATAGCAGCTTACTTACAGTTCCTCTTCATCTCATTTGTTCCATTCATAGCACTTATCATAATCTCTACTGATCTTCCTTGTTGACTTGATTACCCTCTGTCTCCATCAGAGCAGGCTCTTACATACACAGAAAAAACACCAGGGCTTCGCACCAGGGTTTGCTCAATAAATACTTGTTGCCTAATGAATGAATGAATGAATGAATGAATGACTGGAACCTGGACTGCCAAGGGACTTACCATATCACACCTCATTTAGAGTTACGCACAGAAATGAGGAAAAGGGGCTAGGGATCTTTTTCCTTGTGTGGCCATTAATACTGAACAAGGTTTAGACCATACTGGATTCTGCAGTGAGGCAGAAAAAACAGAAGTATCGATACTAAAAAGAAGAACCGACTGGGCCTGGTGGCTCACGCCTGTAATCCCAACATTTTGGGAGGCCAAGGCCAGTGGATCTCCTGAGGTCAGGAGTTTGAGACCAGCCTGGCCAACATGGTGAAACCCCATTCCTACTAAAAATACAAAAATTAGCCAGGCGTGGTGGTGCATGCCTGTAATCCCAGCTACTCGGGAGGCTGAGGCACAAGAATCACTTGAACTCAGGAGGCAGAGGTTGCAGTGAGTCAAGACTGCGCCACTGCACTCCAGCCTGGGCAACAGAGCGAGACTCCGTCTCAAGGGGAAAAAAAAAAGTTGTAAACAGTGGCAGAAATGAGTTTGAATTTGGGACCTGACCTATTAATCTACATTAATATCATACTCCATAAGGGAGGTAAAATCAAGGGCCAGCACACAGGTTATCATGTGAGCAGTTACAGAGAAGGGAGGAAAACGTATTCTCCAGGAACCCAGATCTCACTATGATAAGCCCAGCTCACAGTCCCTCTGGCAGCTCTGGTGACTCCCTCTGCACTTACCTTTAACAATGATAGGGTACATGGACAGCCCACTCCTGGAGGGCTTCTGTGCCTTCTCCTCCTGCTCACAAACCTCAACATGGACACTAAAATACTCACTGAGTGAGCGTCACAAAGGAACTTGGGAAGCCAATCCTCCGTGTAAAGAAGACAAGACTAATATTTTCATCTAAACAAGAAGTATTCCCACCCCTCCATAAAAAAAAAAAAGAAAGAAAGAAAGAATATCAAGCCAGGTGGTGCACACTTGTCGTCCCAGCTACTCGGGAGGCTAAGGTAAAAGAATGGCTTGAGTTCAGCCTGGACAATATAGCAAGACCCTGTATCTAATAACTTATTTTTAAAAAAATGTTTTTAAGAATATCAAAACTCTCCATTTTGTTGAAACAGTAATCACATGCAGAGAGTTCTCTAAATAAAGCATATATGGTCTATAAAGGCCAGACAAAAGGTGGAAGTGTCTTAATTTTAAAAAGAGGAAAGGTGAAGAGAAGAACTAAGATTTACCAAGTACCTACCATGTGCCAGGCACCTTACAATCTTACAAAAGCTATCTCATGTGTTCCTCCCAACATACAGCAAGTTAATCCAGTTGTAGTTTAATTACTTGCCCAACATTACACAGCTGGTAAGTGAAGAAACTGGGGTTCAATCTCAGGTTTAACTCCAAAGCATTTTATTAGTATTAATACAAACTATCTAAAACTTGGAAATTAGATAGTTGGGCAGGATGGGGAGGGGGTGGGAGATGAAGGGGTGCCATATCCTCTCAATGTAATATGATAGTATTGCTTTACAAGCCTCCCAAGGATTATTTAACTCTCTAGAAGAGTGTACTTGTGTTTAATTTTGCCATCTGCTGTCTGATTGGAGTCCGCACACTGTGAAGTTACATGTTAACTTACAGGTTTTTTAGGGGTGAAAAACATTACCTCAAAGATTATGTATGACTTTGCTGCTCTGTGAGACAGCAGTTCCCAACCTTTTTGGCACCAGGGACTGGTTTCGTGGCAGACAATTTTTCCACAAATGGTGGGGGACAGTGAGGAGATGGTTTCAGGATGAAACTGTTCCACCTCAGATCATCAGACATTAGATTCTCATAAGGAGTGTGCGACCTAGATTCCTCGCATGCACATTTCACAATAGGGTTCACACTCCTGAGAATCTCATGCCACCGCTGATCTGACAGCGGGTGGAGCTCAGGTGGTCATGCTCGCCCGCCCACCACTCACCTCCTGCTGTGCAGCCTGGTTCCTAACAGGCCACTGACCAGTACCAGTCCATGGCCCAGGCACTGGGGACCCCTGCTTTAAGGTATTACCCAGTTTTATGTATAACCTAGCAATCTTAATCTAACATTCTTCCTTAAGCCTATAAATACTAGTTCCTCAAATACTGTTTGGATCAATTTACTATTTCACTGGTTTCCTAACTGGTGGATGAAATAAAATTTTGACATGTTCATTTTATATCTTTATGAGAATCTTATTTCCAATTCTGGAAAATTATACTTGGACACGGAGATCACCAACCACTCTCTCCCTGGGCACCTGCAAATACAGTTTCCTGCATCCTTGGGAAACGGATGTGGGGTCCACGTGGAAGATGAAACACTAAAAGGCAGAGACTGCTCATGCCTCCATTCCATATCCCTATGGACCAGTGCTTCCTTTTTCTCCTGTCTCTCTAGGTCCCCATGCGTAGCTCAAGTTCTATCCCTTTTCTGCTGCTGCCTAAGGAAGCTGCTTTTCCTTGTGTGAGATTCCCATAAGGGCCCTTAGGTTTGGCACTGACTGCTATTCCACAGTCTCCCACCTCGCCCTCGGTAGACATGCATGTGTTCTTCATGTAGCAGAACTAGATGTTTCCACCAAAGTCTCTTTGCTTTTCCATACTCACCATCAATTTCCTAGTGCTCCTCCAGTGTTGGTTTCCCTTAGCTCCCCAGTACTGGTAGGCTCACCGTGTGCCCTCCAGTTACAACACGCACAGAGAAGCATCCAGACTCCTTCCAATGTAAGTAAAGTAAGACAGGAGAGCTCACACTGCCGACAAATACCATGTGTTCACAGGAAAGCCTCGGTGTTTAGTTCCGTCTTTAAAGGCAGCTGCATTTACCTGCCCCACTCCCATGCCAGGGCCAACCTTGAAGTGCTACTACTGTAGGGCCTGGTGTAACAGATGCTTTCATTGAACCACGCCTGGCTCCTAATCATACACCACCTCCAAACAGTATCTAACTTTTTGAAGAGCCTATCTTGACTCTCTAGTTGGAGTCAAGGGCCATTCTACTCTTTGTGAATCTACTTTCTAGCCCAGCACAGTCCTCTGTACTTCATAGACTCTTAGCAAATCATGGTTCACTAACTGGCTGGCTGAGGACCCATGTCTTGAAGTGGAAGGTCCTCATCTTGAGCTGTCTCACTTTGCACATTAAAAAACAGGCTCACCTGTGAGTTGAAGGATTCCCTAGGTAAGCTGACAGATGTAAAGCCAGCGCCCAGAGTCTGCTCCCTCCTGGAAGATCAGCCTGAAACCTACCTCTGCCTCCAGATCATAGAAACTGCCATCCTGATCATAGAACTGACACAGAGTGAGGAAAGCTGATGGGTGCTGCATCACCTACTAAGGTTTTTCCAAACAATTTCCATCTTAATTTGCTAACTTTGTCATATTCTGAGTAGTAAAAATGTAAGCAAGTACATATGAGTGAAAGGGCAGGTTCTTAATGTTCATTTAAGAATCCTAATGAAGATATTAATGACAAAAGTGTTTACATTATTTTTATCTCTAGAGACAAAGAGTAAAGATGACAAATACGCTATTAACAGTAGTAATTTCAATACTCTGCATTAATTGCCAGACCAAATAGATTTACAAATTTTTCAGGCCTCCCTATCTGATTTTTAATTCACTTTGTGGTTTGCAAAAGAATATGTGACAAATATCACTGCAAGAAGGAAAAGGAAGTAGGAAGTAACATGACAAAAAATAACGCCAGGTACTGTAAATCCACAAAACTGAACTGCTTCTCTAGAACTCCCTATTCCTCCCTCCTCCTCTACATTCCTCCTCCTCAGCCTCAGCCCTGTCCTCTATTTTACCCTCTTTCTCATAGGGATGACTTCACAGGCCTAAGAACAGATGCTACCATGCTCTCATTTAACCACTGCACTTTAGCAAAGATGACAAGGTTTGAGAGGGCTTGCAGATACCTTCCTCCTCAATGAAGACCACCTGCCCACCCCCACACAACCAGGCCCCTCCTCACTGGAGCTTTCCCACCCAACATTCCATTCCACTGACCAATGAAGCTGTGTGTTTGGTATCACAGACTCAAAGAACGCTATAACTGTTGAGAACTCTGGCCAGTCATGAATTCTTTTGGGGCCACATCTGGACCATTCCCATGGAGATGAGACATGAAGAGGATGCCCCAATTTCCCCCCAGGACTGAGGCAGGGATTAAGGGCCATGGGTATTAGGTTCTAAGGAATACAAACACGTGTCTGCATGGCATCCACTCCTGTAAATTAAGATGTCCAAAATGGGAAACCAGACTGACATAAGAAGCATTATCATAGTGACTGACACACCTGGAGAAGTCCTCAAATACTGAATTTCTCTCATAAAGAGAAACAGCACATTGCTAGTTAAAGGAATCACATGACAAACACATAAACTTAAGTCACATCACTCCCTATTAAAACTTGAATAAAGTATTGATTTTTCTAAGTCAGAATTAATTTAAAATACACCTTTATTATTGTGCAAAACTCATTTAAAAAATATATATGTACCCTGAGCTGATCTGTCAGGAATAATTTTTCATTCTGCTCATATTTATCATCCAATTCTCTGTAATCTATTTGTCAAGCTCAAAAAGTAGCCCATGGCCTTCTACAGCATTTAAAATCTCCAACTAAATCCCAAGGGCTACCAACCAGTTGCATCTAATCTGCAGTGCCACAATTTTTAAGTTTCATATTGCATGAAAGAGCATCAATGTTCTTTGATGGCAAATGTAATCATCAGCTTCAGCTCCCCTATAACTGGGTTTGCAGGGGACAAGCACCCCTCATACCCTCCTTAAAGAATTAGCATCAAAGCAAGTCCTTTGTGAAATCTTAACTGACCTACAGAACTCTTATCAAAGGGAAAGAAAGCAATAGGGGCCCGCACATTAGACACACTCACGTTCAAAGTCCCCACCTGTAACGACTGTTATTGGTACTTGCAGGGAACAAAGTATGACATTCTCAAATTTCAAATACCACACTATGACAATAATTCTCAAATATGGCAGACCAAAACATGAAAAAAAAACCTAAGTTTATCTTCTTAATTTGTCCAGGTTTGTTAAATTTTAGGCAATAATTTTTTTAGATTTTCTTTTATAGACTTAGAAAAAACTGGAGGTTTTCAAACATTTTTTCAAAAATAGGGATTTAAAAAAACAAACAAAACAGTAAAATCATCTGCCAAAACACAAAGCTCATGCTTTAGAAATTTTTAAACATTCATCACTTGAGATTAAAAATAATTTTCCGGCCAGGCACAGTGGCTCACGCCTGTAATCCCAGCACTTTAGGTGGCTGAGGCGGGTGGATCACGAGGTCAGGAGATCGAGATCATCATGGCTAACACGGTGAAACCCCGTCTCTACTAAAAATACAAAAAATGGGAGGGATTGCATTGGTAGTTATACCTGATGTAAATGACGAGTTGATGGGTGCTGACGAGTTGATGGGTGCAGCACACCAACATGGCACAAGTATACATATGTAACAAACCTGCACGTTATGCACATGTACCCTAGAACTTAAACTATAGTAATAATTTTTAAAAAAAAAAGAAAGAAAGAAAAAAATACAAAAAATTAGCCGGGCGTGGTGGCAGGCGCCTGTAGTCCCAGCTACTCGGGAGGCTGAGGCAGGAGAATGGCGTGAACCAGGAGGAGGAGCTTGCAGTGAGCCGAGATCGCGCCACTGCACTACAGCCTGGGCGACAGAGCGAGACTCCGTCTCAAAAAAAATAATAATAATAATAATAATAATTTTCCACATTCTCCAGCTGTAGGATTAATATTGTTCCCTAGTTGCTCTTGTGCCGGGTAAGTGCTCTCATATAATCCCACGTAAATTCTGTGTTCTTTTTTTTTTTTTTTGAAACAGAGTCTCGCTCTATCGCCCAGGCTGGAGTGCAGTGGCCGGATCTCAGCTCACTGCAAGCTCAGCCTCCCGGGTTCAAGCAATTCTCCTGCCTCAGCCTCCCAAGTAACTGGGATTACAGGCATGCACCACTACACCTGGCTAATTTTGTATTTTTGGTAGAGATGGGGTTTCTCCAGGTTGGTTAGGCTGGTCTTGAACTCCTGACCTCAGGTGATCTGCCGGCCTCGGCCTCCCAAAGTGCTGGGATTACAGGCATGAGCCACTGCACCTAGCCAGTTCTGTGCTAGTAATAAAGCAGCCTAAAAGTGATCTACATGCAATGCCTTTAAGATCATTTTTTGAAAAAATTCAAAAAGACCTCAGGAATACAGGAGCGTTTTCAATGTCACATTTGTAAGAAACAAATGCTGATATATAAATATCATGGAATCATGACTGACTAACTAAAGTCCCCTCTGGGAGTAGGTAGTAGTTTGCTGGTATAAAGGGCCCTATTCTTTGATTTCAACTGTTACTATGTGGAAAAATTTAAGAAATGTAAGAGGTTATTAGTAGGACATCTTAGTCTATGAAGGTCCTTTGGATTTGGCAGCAGGGTTATAATGAACTTGAAGAAAGGAGTGGGTTAAGTGCACCTGCCTGGCTCACCATTTGGTTTATCAAGTTCAGCATGGGAGGGCCAGATACAACATGAGTGTGCTTCAGGCCTGCTGTTCACCCATTCTCCCCTCCTTTTTCTTCCCTAGTATCCCTATAGAAAACCCTTCCACTCTGGTGTTATCTTCTGTAAATTGGAGATGCCCATAGTACCTACCCTAGGAAGCTGTTGCGAGGATCAAAGGAGATCAGAGGGGTAAGTGCCTGGCACAGAGCCAGTGCCCATCAATGTAGTCATGACTTGATGACATGAGCCCTCCCTCCTCTCACAAGCACAAAATACTCCTGGATGTGTCCACATAGTCACAATACAAAGTCCATGTCATGTGCTCAAGTGTCTAGGAAGCAAATTTGCCTCTACTCCCCAAGTACTACCCACTATAAATAAATACACGTGTGATTTTAATTACACAGCCTGTGTAGTAGAGCGGAAAGCATAAATTTAGGCTTGGAGGTTAGACCTGTCTGGGACTGAATCCTGGCTCCACCTCTGACCCTAGGTGACTCTAGCCCTTTCAATCCTCTACTTCCTGTTGTGTACCATAAAGATTCCAACCGCCCACTGGGATTGTAAGGATGTGAGACAATGCATAGAACAGGTCCGACTTAAAACAGGCTCAATAAATACAACTTCACAGGATACTAAATTCTCAGATATGGGACCAACCAGTACACTCAGGAGACGGGGCTGGGATCCCTAACTATACTTCCTCAACAACTCTTTTTCACATCAAAGATGCTAAGCCTCTTTTGGATGAAGAAAAGCCGAGCGTGGGAATATTTATAGCAAATAGGTAGTGAAAAATGTTAACTGCCTTTGCCCTCTAGCCTTTCACTCCCAGACCTTTCTTACTAGTCGGTTGCCCAGCATAAAAAACATAATTTATGGGCTGGGTGCAGTGGCTCACGCCCGTAATCCCAGCACTCTGTGAGGCAGAGGCAGGTGGATCACTTGAGGTCGGGAGTTCAAGACCAGCCTGACCAACATGGAGAAACCCCATCTCTACTAAAAATACAAAATTAGTTGGGCGTGGTGGTGCAAGTCTGTAATCCCAGCTACTTGGGAGGCTGAGGCAGGAGAATCGCTTGAACCCGGGAGGCGGTGGTTGTAGTGAGCCAAGATAGCACCATTGCACTCTAGCCTGGGCAACAAGGGCAAAACTCCATCTAAAAACAACAACAACAACAACGTAATTTCTGAGCACAGAGCCCAATGCCACACTGCTCCCTGGTAGCACAAAACCCATAAGTTATGGAACTTCTGCTCACCAAGGAGCAAGTGACCTTGGCCAACACAGTGAGACACTGGCCAACACGGTGAGACACTGGCCGACACAGTAAGACCTTGGTCGACACAGTGAGACCTTGGCCAACACACTCCACTTCTCAGGGCTCTAGCTTCCTCATGAGTAAAGCAAAAAGGTTGGCACAGATACCATCCCTTATTCAAAATCCTAAGTTCTCTGCATTAAAGAGAAATCCTTCCCAAGACAGTGTTTGCCCATCACAAATGCTAAAATGTTCATTCATCCATGGAAGGGTGGTATTCCCTTCACAGAAGGGCTGCATCCAAATGGAACACTGAGGTTTTCAAAGTTTAAGCCACGTCCATGGGACTAACTTGATTCTCAATAGCTAGCTAGTGTTAAATTCCAAGCAAAGCAGTTCACACAACGATTCTTTGGAATTTCCAACAACCAGCCAAGCACAGAGAAATCATGAGAATTAAAAAGGAACCACCAGATGTCACTGACACAAAAAAAAATTTGAATTGTATAGCATTGCTTTAGTTTCTACTAACACAGAGATTAGCAAGCTAAAAAAGAAATGAAAAGGTTAATTATCAGTTATTTAATTTATGGAGGGGAAAAATGTTCATTTTCTGCATTTCATTATAGAGTTGAGTTCCAGCTTAAGGCAGGGGTTAAGTCCTAAGGTCAGTACGTAAAAGAAAAATCATGTATATATAGTCAATCTTAACACTGAACAAATACCTTAAATTGCCATTATCACAGAATACTCACAGTTCTGGACATAACCCCACAGAGAAATAAGTATGTACAAAAAATATGCAGTGATGTAGGGTATATAATAGAGTGCATATGTAAAATACAGCTTTTTCACAATTAGGTTATCACTGAAATCTAACATAAATGAGCAAATTATTTTACTCCCCTGTACATATTTCTAAGTTACTGCTTTTATGGCTGTAAAATGCACCATGTAAATCATTTACTATGTCAAGCATACCTATCCTCTAGTGCCAACCCTATCCAATCTACCCAATTTACAGTAAACAGGAATATCTGGGGCTGTTTTTGCGGGGAGCAAATTTATGCAAAACAAACAACAACAAACAAAACGAAGAGACTGAGTTTTAATATTTTAATGTTTAATTTTGAAACCATCATCAGTGGAGGTATTTTTAAATTAAAAGGAACAGGGCTTTACATACTTTCTTCCTATAAATAATCATAAATTCCATCTATTAACACCTAGGCACTATGTTGAATATTCACATGCTTATTTCTAATTCACAAATACTCATAAAAAGTGAGCATTTCACCTCTACAATTACTATGTCCTAATAATAACAGCAACAATAACAGGTAACACTATTGAGTGCCAAACATTGCTCTAAATCCATAACATGTGTTAACTCATTTAATCTTCATATTGACCCTAAAAGATAGGACGATCATAATGTCCAAATGAGGAAACTAAGGCTCAGATATTTAATTAACTTATCCATAACTGAGCCTCAATTTTTCCATCTGTGCAATGGGAATAATACCACTTAACTTACAGCACTGTGAGATTTTAACCAATATATTTAATGCACTTAGCACAGTATTGACAAAACAGACACTTAATAAATCATCTCTTCTGTTATTAAAGTGCTTCTGCAGTTGAAAGTCTCCTGTGTAGCCCAAGGATAGCAAAAAGAAACCTCTTGCATGATCTTGCTCCACCCTTGAACTATCCAGCTATAACAGAAAATTGGCAGAGTTAGCAATCTCTTACTTGCAGTTCTGCTCCAAAGTAAATGTCTCAAAAAGAGAACACAGAACCTTATCACTCAATATAAAGAGGCAATTCCCAAAGAGTAACGCTTCAAAGATGATCTCAAACTGAGAAATCCTGTAATGTGGGAGAGAAAAGGTAAAGGGACTGGAGCTCACAAGCTTAGCACCACTCTACCTGGGTTCAAATCCCAGTTTCACCACCCACTAGTTCTGTGACCTTGAGCAAGCTATTTTCCTTAGGACCTCAATTTCCCATGTCACTCAGTTGTCCATAGATTAATGTCAGATGTGAAAAGCACTTAGAACAATACATCCAGTAGAAAGATGAGTTATTATCACTATTATTGTTGTGCCTTGAATCTCCTAAAGGTACTAGTGAGTGGCACTATGTGCTGCAGCCTGGGAAAGGTTAGGAAGTGGACCAGGCACAATGCTTGGCACTAAGAATCCTAAGTCACCTTCTCTGTGGCTGACATGTCCTGATGTCCCCAAATAGATCAGTCTATTACTATTGGTGTCAGGAAACTACAAACAGGGCCAAATTCCACCTGCTGCCTTTTCTTTTTTTGTAAATAAAGTTCTTTTTTTCTTTTTTTTTTTTTGAGATAGAGTCTCACTCTGTCGCCCAGGCTAGGGTACAGTGCCATGATCTTGGCTCACTGCAACCTCTACCTCCTGGGTTCAAGTGATTCTCCCGCCTCAGCCTCCTGAATAGCTGGGACTACAGGTACATGCCACCACACCTGGCTAATTTTTTTGTATTTCTAGTAGAGACAGGGTTTTGCCATGTTGGCCAGGCTGATCTCGAACTCTTGGCCTCGAGTAATCAGCCTGCCTTGACCTCCCAGAGTGCTGGGATTACAGGTGTGAGCCACCATGCCCGACCTGTAAATACAGTGCTATTGAAACACAGCCACAACTCAATCAATTGACGTACTATCTAAGGCTGCTTTCCTGTAACAATCACAAACTGCACAGCTGCAACTGAGATCATAGGGTCCTCAAAGCTGAAAATATTTACTCTGTCCCTTTACAGAAAAAGTTTGCCTACCTTTGCACAATGGATGAAACATCAGGTTTCCTTCCCTACTGCATTGGATGCTTTGAGGACAGAGTGAGAAACAAATGTCAAAAATCTATAAAGTTTAAAGCATTGGCAAATATGAGAAATTATTTAGCCCAAAAAACTCACTGACTTCAAGATTTAGATTCAAGGGAGAAATAACACTAAGAACAAAGACTGCAGAGTCCCGCTATCAGCTCCATCACTTACCAACTATGTGTGGCCCCAACAGTGATGATATCCCGCTTTTGCTTAGCTGACACCACCAAGCAGCCTCCTGGCCCTTGGTATGGTTGCTGCAGCTAGCTGGCAGAACAGTGGCCAGCAGGGGAGTTTGCTAGAAGAGGGTCAGGACGGGCACTGGGCATTCCTAAAAGTTAATATATTGAGAACTTAGCTTGAGTCTGGTCCTTTCCAATTCCAAAAGTAGGAGGAGTAAAGAATGAGAATGCTTGCGGTGGGATTTAGTAGAATGCCTCTCTCAGGGCTCCCCTACCATTTTAGAGCGTCGACGCACCAGCCATTTTTGCCAGTCTCATCACAGTGCTTCCCAAAGAGACTGTTTTGTGTGTTGAAAAGATGAAAAACAACGCAATTATCCCAAACAGTATTGAGTAGAATAATTTATTTCTTTTTTCTTTTCCATATTTTGTTTTGTTTAAATCATTACTCCCCATTCCAGAAGAGGTACATCCCAGGATCTAGCCCAGATGTCCTTTTATGCAATAGTTATTTTAACAAACTTTTTTTATTTCCTTCCTTTTCTCTTTCTGAACTAAAAGGAACAAAAAACTAAAAAACAAAAACAAAAAACAAAACACCCAAGTGTATGGTCTAGGGCAAGGTACTTAACTTCTCTAAGATTCTTATTCATCATCTGTAAAATGGGAATAACAGTGCCATCAAACTCACGAGGTTGAAGAATTAAATGAAATGTAAGTAGGGCTTAACATGCCTATCCACAGTAAGTACAAAACAATGTCAGCTCCCATTAAGTTATTACTTTCATTATGATTACTGCAGGGAAAAGTTGTGTGTCCAAATACTGGACCATTCATAAAGTTCCCTCCCTCTCTTGGTATCTATCCTCACAGGTAATTTTGGTATTAGCAAAGCAGAGATGCTGAGAAGTTAAATCTGTTCTTTTGGGGCAATCTAAAGGAGAAAAGCTTAAGACTTCCACACATTCATTTCTGTTAAGACTAAATTCTCCTCCACTCCCACCAACGTACCCCCTGCAACAGCAAAAAAAAAAAAAAAGGCAAGAAGCTAAATGCCTCTTCCGCATTTTTTTTTTTCCTTTTTGAGACAGGGTCTCACTCTGTCACTCACGCTGGAGTGCAGCGGCACAATCTTGGCTCACTGCGATCTCCGCACCCAGGTTCAAGCAATTCTCCCACTTCAGATTCCCTGAGCAGCTGAGACTACGGGCACACGCCATCTAGCCCGGTTAGTTTTTGTATTTTTTGGTAGAGGTGGGGTTTCACTATGTTGGCCAGGCGGGTCTGAGACTTCTGACCTCAAGTGATCCACTCGCCTCAGCCTCCCAAAGTCTTGGGATTACAGGCATGAGCCACCACACCCAGACTTACCTACACATTTTATTTTGTAGAAAAACAAACTTTGAATTATACTGTAAAACCAATTAACTCGTTTTACAGTTAGAAGAAATTTAACTATAAGTTTATTTGTTCACCAAATTGCTTGGTGAACCAATACTATTATAAGTAAAATGCTGACATTTTGGTTTCTAACAAAAAGCAATTAAACATAGAAACTTACTCAAAACTCACAAAAAATAGAGACTGCCAGAAGTGATCATTAGTATAACAGACCATGTAACTAGTATCTCAAATTTCATATACATTATCCATCAAAAAATGAATTAAAAACTCTAAACATGCTAAAAGACAAAGACTAACACTCTGGTAAAACAAATGCAGTAAAAGGAATCGGAAATGACTGCAGAGGGATAGATACTAGGGAATCTTGGGGGCTCATGGAAATGTTCTGCTTTAGTTGTACTGGTGATTAAATGGTTGCATACATTTATAAAACTTAATCTTAACATGGTGCTACTCTTAGCACATACTCTTAACATGAGTTTTATTGCATGTAAGTTATACCATGAGAAAGTTGGTTTTTAAAAGAACGTGGGAAAAATAAATAATCCTAAAATTCCATATAAGGTATTAAAAATTTGGATGCTAATGAAGTCACAGTAATGGCTAGCACACCCTCTATAACACTCTATGAGCCAGGCACTGCTCCACACACTTTTACATATAACAACTGATTTGCTCTTCATAAAACCCCTCGGAAGTGGCTTCATATTCTACTCAGTTTACTAAGTAGATGAAACTGGAGCACAGAGAGGTTAAGTAACTCGCCCAAGGTCACAAAGCATCTAAGTGGCAGAATCAGGATTTAAACCCACAGAGTCCAGCTTGAGAATCTGATCTACACTCATTCTCTTTTTTTTTGTTTGTTTTGTTTTGTTTTAATTGACACGGAGTCTCGCTCTGCCGCCCAGGCTGGAGCGCAGTGGCCGGATCTCAGCTCACTGCAAGCTCCGCCTTCCGGGTTTACGCCATTCTCCTGCCTCAGCCTCCCGAGTAGCTGGGAGTACAGGCGCCCGCCACCTCGCCCGGCTAGTTTTTTTTTGTATTTTTTTAGTAAAGACGGGGTTTCACCGTGTTAGCCAGGATAGTCTCGATCTCCTGACCTCGTGTTCCGCCCGTCTCGGCCTCCCAAAGTGCTGGGATTACAGGCTTGAGCCACCGCGCCCGGCCCACTCATTCTCATTAAAGCTTTTAAAATTTTGTAAATTCAACAAACTGAACTATTCGGCAAAGTGAACTTCATCAAACTGAGCCAGAGCCGTACAGACACTGTAACTTATCTTCACACCGTATTTCTCAATCATAATTACAAAATCAGGTACAATTATTTGTTTCATGTCTGCCCTCCCTCCAGGCGGCATTTACCATAAGGCATATCTATAAGTTCTGTCCACAAGCACCAAGCACAGTGCCTATCCACAGCAACAGCACCAAGATACTACTGGAAGGAATCAGTAAAGAAATAAATGAATGGGTACAGGAATACACTAATGTGTTTATTTATATATCAAGTGTAATATCACTAAAGACAGAAATTTTATTCACATGTGGATAGGAGTATGCTATTTCTTAAATGAATGCAAGGCTATTCTGATTAATAAGCTATTACACTGTCACAGAATATATCATTTCTCTGTCACTATGGGGATATACATAACATTTTTTAAGCACATCTATACACGAAGCATTAACTTTTGCACTTTTATGCGTTGTCTCATTTAAACCTAGCATTTCTCTAAAATAAGGGCGATTATCATCCCACAGCTAACAAGTGGTTTTATACACAGGCCTATTTGACTCCACAGCCTGAGTTCCTTTTCATGCCAGGAGAACTTTTTACATACAGGGAACTCAGTCAATAAAATTCGCAGCAGAACTCTCAGTGGAACCTGACAAGTAGTTCTAGTTATCAAGAAGGAAGAAAATTTGTGGGATTTACCCTGACAAATTGAAACTATGGAATCGGCACAGGAACATATATGGAGATCAACAGAACATAGCAAAGAATACAGACAGGGATTCCTGTGCATATCAGAATTTTATTATTCGGTTAAGATTTTATATTAGAGAGAAAATATTTAATAATTGATGCGAAGGATATTGGTTATCTACTAAGACAAAAATGAAATTAAACCCATATACAAGTTTCCATATAAAGAGATAAATATAAAAATTAAAAATATATAGAATATATGGGTATTTTTTTAAACAATCTTAAAACAGGGACAGTCTTTCTAAGCAAAACACAAAGACCAGAAGCCTTAAAGAAAAGAGTAAAAGATTTGGCTACATAAAAATTTAAAACTTCTAAGACAAGCAACTGGCTAGGATAAAATAATTAAGGCACTTTAACAGGCAAAAACTTACTATTTAGAATAAATAAAGAACACACCTACAGGTCATAAGAAATAGACAACCATAAAGGACAAAAGATAAAGGGTGTGACATGCACTCTTCACAGTGCACTGAAGAAGAAATCCACTAGCCAATAAATGGGGAAATGTGCACTTAAAAAGTCATATTATTTTTGTCCCTGTGATTGGCAAAAATTTACAAGGTTGATAATATCCACAGTTGGCAGAGATGCTGAAAAATGAGCATATACTATTGTTACAGTCTCTGTAGAAGTCAGTTTTGCAGGACCTATTAAAAAATGTAAACACACAGACACTGACACAGCAATACTACTTCCAGGATGCATTAGTAAAATTTTCATGTACCACGGTTTCATGTACCAAGATTATGATACACACTCTGTTGTGAAAGAAACTAGAATTCGACCCAAATGATCTTCAATAGACAAGTAATTAAATAAATTATGGTACAATTATCCAACTCTGTTCAGACATTATATAAAGAATAAAGTAAACAGTGAAAATATATCTCTAAGATACATTAAGTGAAAAACGTAATCCTGGTAAAGGTGTATGGTACAAAATCCCATTTATGTTAATAAAAGTCGGATTTGCATTTATTTAATAAAAGCCAGATTTGCAGATTTCTATGACTAGAAAGCCACAACCAAATTCTTACTTAATGCTAGTTTCTTCTGAGGAGAGGAATATAGAGAGAATATAGTAAAGGGAAAAATCATGTTTGGCTTCTGAAGGATTTAAATATCTTACAGTGAGAATAATTTTATGTATTACTATATATGTAAAAAAATGAACAATTCAAATAATATTAAAAAGGTTAAAGTATTACTTCGAGACAAGCTAATCGGACGTACCTAGAGAAAAGTTCAAGCCCATTAAGGTAAAACAACATTTCCGCTAAATTTGTTTTATAACTAAGATCCTCTCCGTGGGGCGTGCTGGCTTGCGTCTGTAATCCCAGCACTTCGGGAGGCGGAGGCAGGCGGATCACGAGGTCAGGAGATGGAGACCACCCTGGCTAACACGGTGAAACCCCGTCTCCACTAAAAATACAAAAACAAAATTAGCCGGGCGTGGTGGCAGGCGCCTGTAGTCCCAGCTACTCGGGAGGTGAGGCAGGAGAATGGCGTGAACCCGGGAGGCAGAGCTTGCAGTGAGCCGAGACAGGGCCACTGCACTCCAGCCTGGACGACAGAGCAAGACTCCAAAAAAAAAAAAAAACAAAACTCCTTTCATGCCCGGTGGATTTATTTACTTTCCATCTCTAGACAACTTTTTAAAAACTTTTTATTTAGAAGTCAGTTCAAACTTACCGAAAACTTGCCAGAATAAGAATATACACACAAAATGATAAATGCTTGAAGTAATAGACACCCCAATTACCCTGATATGATTACTACACATTGTATGCCTGTAGCAAAATATCACATGTTCCGTATAAATATATACACCTATTATGTACCCATAATTCAGAAATGTTTTAATTTTTAAAAGAATATACAAAGGACACCTGTATGCCATTTACCAGATTCATCTACTGTGAACATTTTGCCCCATCTGCTTATAATCTGCTGTCACCCTCTCCACCTACCTTTTCCTTCCTATCAATCAATCAATCTAGCCAAACAGGGCTGGGCGCGGTGGCTCACGCCTGTAATCCCAGCACTTTGGGAGGCCAAGGCGGGCAGATCATGAGGTTAGGAGTTCAAGACCAGCCTGGCCAAGATGGTGAAACCCTACTAAAAATACAAAAATTAGCCAGGCATGGCAGCACACGCCTGTAGTCCCAGCTACTTGAGAGGCTGAGGCAGGAGAATCGCTTGAACCCAGGAGGTGGAGGTTGCGGTGAGCCAAGATCATGCCATTGCACTCCAGCCTGGGCAACAAGAGCGAAACTCTATCTAAAAAAAAAAAAAACAACAAAACAAATCTAACCAAACAGTATTTTTTTTCCTGAACCATTTGAGAGTGAATTGTAAACTCTGTGATCCTCTACCTCTAAATACTTCAGTGCATGTTTCCTAAAAATAAGAATATCCTCTTACATCGCCACAGTGGAGTTCTCTACTTCCATAAATTAAACTACTTTACACTATTGCCCACAGTCCAATTTTGCAACTGACCCAGCAATGTCCTTCACAGTATTTTCTCCCCTACAGAACAGGAATCAGTCTAGGCTCAGCTTTTGCATCTGGCGGTCACAACTCTTTAGCCTCCTTTAATCTGAAACGTTTTCACAGCCCTTATGTTGTATGATATCAACAGTCTTGGAGACTATAGCCTTTCTCTCTTTTAAAAGTAGTATCTTCCTGTTCCTCATTTAAAGTTTCTCTGTTGTTTCCTTGTGATTAGAGTCAAGTTAGATGACGACTACTACTTCGGAATAGACAGTTTCCTGCTAAGGGCATTTATATCCAGAGGCACAGATGTTCATCTGCTTCTACCTGTGATGTTAATTTTGGTCACCTGGTCAAGGTGTTGTCCTATTTCTCCACTGCATAGTTACTCTACTAGTCTTGCAATTAATAAGAGTCTCCAGTGAGATGGCGCAAGATCAGGTAAACATCATGCTCCTTACCCAAAGTACCCCTAAATTTAGCACCTAGGGTGATGCTGCCTAACTTAATCTTTACAACGCCGCCGAAACTAAGCTTCCAATGTCAGCACTCCTTCCATTTCTGCCAATCTGTCTCTGGCATTCTACCAAAGCAAGAGTCTTCCATCTCCCTCATTTAGCTATCTAGTTACTTCTTTATCATCCATATGCACTCAAGAATTCCTATTACTTTTGGTCGGGCGTGGTGGCTCATGCCTGTAATCCCAGCACTTTGGAAGGCTGAGGCAGGCGGATCACAAGGTCAGGAGATCGCCACCATCCTGGCTAACATGGTGAAACCCTGTCTCTACTAAACATACAAAAAATTAGTCGGGCATGGTGGCGGGTGCCTGCAATCCCAGCTACTCAGGAGGCTGAGGCAGGAGAATCGTGTGAACCCAGGAGGCAGAGGTTGCAGTGACCCAAGATTGTGCCACTGCATTCAAGCCTGGGTGACAAAGCGAGACTTTGTCTCAAAAAAAAAAAAAAAAAAAATTTCGTATTACTTTCTATGGCCCACAATACTCTACTGTTCTTAATTATTTTGTTGCTCAAATGGTCCCAAATTTGGCCTGGGGAACTTTAAATTTCTCACAATTTATCCCCTCTCAGAAAACTCTAATACCTAGAACTAGCTTATTATGAGAATTGTTTTGTCAAGGAATCTTACAAGGCTAAGGCATAGCTAAACTTCAGCAATAAGACTAAATTGTTTTTCTAATTCTTGTTCATTCCAAAATAGACTTTATTAAAATAAGGATATTGGGGTCTGCTTGATTTGCCATTGTCTGAAGTTGAGTTTCATTACTAAATCTTAACTGATCTGTTTACTTTTTGCTCTAAATGCTTGGAGGGGAGCCCGAAAGGCCATCAGCATTTGTATGAGAATAATAGTGTAGATGGCTAAAACACAATCTCTTAAGATCATTTCTCATTAAGGGAGAGGGAGAGAAATCTATAGTGACATCTGACAAAGCTGCATGGTCAATCTGAAAATAAAGAACTGCCAAAATTAAGAAAGCTGAGAAATGGCTAGAGAAAACAGAACAGGTCAATCGTAATAATACGGAAGAGGTGATTGTCCCCAATTGCCACAGTTGAAATGGAATGCTTTGTGGTCTTTAACAAAGAGACAAGAGTTCATTAGGCATGTCACATGTCCCTCTGTCTTAAAACGTCAGAGCCTAATCTATTGCCATGTGGTACCCGCTTCCCGAAGCTTACAGACCTAAAGTACCCTCTTGGACTGGGTTTGCATATATCAAACAGAGGCACCTTCATTTAAGTTAAAATGTAAGCTCCTCTGCCATAAACTATAAAGGGAGGTAAAGACAAGAAAACCTTTAGGGAAACAAAATGATTCTTTCTGGCCGGGTGCAGTCACTCATGCCTGTAAACCCAGCACTTTGGGAGGCCAAGGCGGGTGGATCACGAGGTCAGGAGATCGAGATCATCCTGACTAACACGGTGAAACCCCGTCTCTACTAAAAAATACAAAAAATTAGCCGGGTGTGGTAGCGGGTGCCTGTAGTCCCAGCTACTCGGGAGGCTGAGGCAGGAGAATGGTGTGAACCCCGGAGGCGGAGCTTGCAGTGACCTGAGATGGCGCCACTGCACTCCAGCCTGGGAGACAGCGAGACTCCATCTCAAAAAATAATAATAATAATAAAAACATAAAAAAAAGATTCTAAGCTAGTAGCTTTACTTTTTAAATTTCAAATATAATTAGCTATACGATTAAGCTTGTGAAACCCCATACCTTAATAAAGTCATTTCTACCATTTGCGAAATCAAACTACACTTTGATAGATTGCCAGATGAAAAAGGATACCAAGAATCTCAATGTTTTCTATCAAAGCTGTGAGAAATACCAATATATCCATATGATATGGACAAGAGACAGGGAAACACTGGATAGAAGAGAGTGGTTCCCCGGCAAAGGCCCCATTCTCAGGCCTGGAAACCCACGGCCCTAAACGAGAATAGGCATTCCTGTTTTTGCACCCAAATTTTGCCTTTTTGCCCACCACATCCCCTATCCTGTACCCATATAAACACCAAAACCCCAACTCCACAAGGAAATGAACAGAAGAGCAGAAGAATGGCAGAACGGCATGGCAAAGAGAAGAGGAGGAGTGTCTGAACGTCTGGAGGAGTGTCTGAATGTCCAGAGGAGTTCAGTTGGGGATGGTCGGAGAGGAAATCGGCTGCTAGACAACCAAACTCCAGGGGAAGATCATCTTCCCATTCCATCCCCCTTCCACCTCCCCATTCATCCCACTGAGAGCCACCTCCACCACTCAATAAAGCCCCCGCATTCATCCTTCCAGTCCATGTGTGACCTGATTCTTCCTGGATGCTGGAGAGGACACTGAGCTGGTTAACACTTAAGCCATCCATGGACAGCAAGGTTAAAAAAGCGCACTGTAACTCATGTTACTTGGGCTTTGGGAGTCACAGACACCCACCCCTGGACGCCGCCATGGGGCCGGAGCCCAGGGGCGCTTACCCCAGCATTTGCACCTGCCAATCTGTGTACTCCCCCTCCCATAAATACAAGCCACACCCAATCACACATCCTGTGAGGGGAGTCAGGGAACTCTCATAGGCTATTATTACTAAATAAGCAAGTTGTTAGAAATGTGAACACCCCAGACCTCTAGGAGCACTTAATTACATGCTTTTAAACTATAATTATCCTTATTTTTGTGAATGTTCCTTATCTACCCCAGGTAGCAAGTTGCATATATTATATCATTTAGCCCCACTGTATAAGTGAGGAAACTGTGGCTTGAAGTGCTTTGCCCTTGGTTACCTGGCTTGAGCCAGTCCTCCAAAAGGACATTTACCAGTGTTGGTATTTTTAAATAAAAACAAAACCTTTCCTCACAAAAATAAAATTCCTATCAGTAAAGGTAAATGAATATTTAATACCAAAATGTTCATTATGGCTAGTTGCAGTATTTTAAATAATCTTATTATGGTTCTTTCCTGCTCTCTAAAACTTAGTCATATGAATGTACTTACAAAAAGTAAACTTTATACACAATTGCTAATTAAATTAATGGATGCAAATAAGTATTTAAAGTGTGCCAGACACTGAGGTAAAAGAGCTGCACACAACCACTATGTGAGGCAGACATTAGAATCCCCATTTGATTGATCAGGAGACTGAAGCTTACAGAGAGGTTAAGTTACTTGCTCAAAGGCACAATGCCAGCAAGTGGCAGAACTCAACATTTCTGCTACCTTGCAAGCCTACCTATATTCTTTTCTCTCTCCCACGTCTTGCTAGGAACAGATACCACAAATCTGAAATTCAGGTGTGTCAGGAAAGAGGTTGATTTTTTTTTATTCTTTGTCCTACTTGAGACTTTGGATCCAGTGATATTCCCTTTTGTTCAACTGGTAATGGCTTAGAAATGCAACTGTTTGTGCATCCTTCCAGCAGGAACCTAAACATGTTGGATAAATAGCAGCCGCCTTAAGGAATGAATAGAAAATCAGGAAAAGTCATCATCCATATGAACTACGTATCATCTGCTTTCTTGCAAATGGAACAAATTATTCATGTTGGCAGGAGTAATTCACACAGCCCTTGACCCCCCGATGATGTCCAGTGTGACAGTCAAAGCCAAATACTGACCCAAAAGCACCCGTGCTCTCCCAGTCTTGATGTGTGACGCCTAACACTTGTGCTTTATCCTCATCATATATAATGACTGCTCATTTTTATTTCTGTCTGGGAAATTTTACTTTCTCCTGGTGATTTTTAATTTTTTAATTATTTTAAGAATTACAAGTGTACTAAAGTGAGAAAAAAATGGTTACAGAAACCCTTACAGTGTGATAGAAATGTTCTTAAATTGGATCGTGGTGACAGCTATACAACTCTGTAAATTTACTAAAAATTAACTGACTTAAACACTTACGTTAAAGGAAAATAAAATCTTGGGACCTAAACTAATCATGCCAAAGGGAAAATTTAAGCTTGGCAACTGAGTCACGCAAAAACTGCCTCCTTTCTGTTCCTAAACAGATAGCTGCAATGATAGAAGGCCACCTATCTCCCCAGGTGGGATCCTTCACAAATTGCTCACAAGAAAATGCCTTGTGGGCCCCAGAACTTTTACCATAAAACAGAGTTCTGTTGAATCTCACCCTGAAAATATAACTTAACAGCTTATCTTCACAGGTATGGGACAAAGACAAGACTAGAAATCGTCCTACCACCCACCCAGAGACAAATGCATATGTTTACTTTGTCTTACAAAAAATGCAGATTTAAAATGCAGAATGCATAACTGACTGTTCCTCTACTCTCTCCTTTAGCATGTAACATATGGATTCAGTGAACGCTAATCAAAGCCTCACAAGAATGTGACCCCTTACCTCACTACCTATTTACCTCTTTTTTTTTCCTTCCTCCTTTCCCCTTCTGCCACTCTCCCCTTTAAATATTTGAACTCCTCAAAATCATCTTTGGAAAATGCACAGGGCACAGATCCTACTCTAACTGTGTCTCCTTCCCAGGCACATCCTCAACCTTGGCAAAATAAGCCGCTAAATTGAGATCTGTCTTGAACATTTTTTGGGTTATACTTAAAAGGAGTAATGCAAAGCACACCTCAATAAAGCTGGGAGTGTTTAAGTGTACTGAGATAATGCTAATGGATTACGGAGGTAAAGTCTCCCTCCTGACTGAGAGGATAAAACTCTCACATTGTTAGACAGCATTAAAGGAATTCCTTTGCTGCTTTCTATGGTGAAGAAGGGCCACCATCTCTTGTGGAAACACATTGCCCACATGAATAATTTGTTCCATTTGTGACATGGTTTGGCTGTGTCCCCACCCAAATCTCAACTTGAATTGTATCTCCCACAATTCCCATGCGTTGTGGGAGGGACCCAGTGGGAGGTAATTGAATCACCGGGGAAAGTCTTTCCTGTGCATTCTTGTGATGGTGGATAAGTCTCAAGAGATCCGATGGTTTTAAAAATGGGAGTTTCCCTGCACAAGCTCTCTCTTTGCCTGCTGCCATACACGTAAGACGTGACTTGCTCCTCGTTGCCTTCTGCCATGATTGTGAGGCCTCCCTAGCCATGGGGAACTGTAAGTCCATTAAACCTCTTTCTTTTGTAAATTGCCCAGTCTCAGGTATGTCTTTATCAGCAGCATGAGAACGGATTAGTACAATTTGCAAGAAAGCAGATGATATGTAGAGTTCATATGGATGATGACTTTTCCTGATTTTCTATTCATTCCTTAAGACAGTTGCTATTTATCCAATATGTTTAGGTTCCTGTTAGAAGGATGCACAAACAGTTGCACTTTTAAGCCATTACCAACTGAACAAAAGGGATTGTCACTGGATCCAAAGTCTCAAGTAGGACAAAGAATTAAAAAAAAAAAAAAAAAATCAGCCTCTTTCCTGACACACCTGAATTTCAGATTTGTGGTATCTGTTCCTAGCAAGGCATGTAGGAAAGAGAAAAGAACATGGGCAAGCTTGCAAGGCAGCAGACACAGTGGAGTCCTTCCACTTGCTGGCAATGTGCCATTCATCAAGTAACTTAACCTCTCTGTGAGCTTCAGTCTCCTAATCAATCAAATGGGGATTCTAATGCCTGCTTCACAGTTGCTGAGTGCAGCCTGATGCCTCAGTGCCTGGCACACTTTAAATCCTTATTTGTAGCTATTAACTTAATTAGCAGTTATGTATAAAGTTTACTTTTTGTAAGTACATTCATAAGGCTAGAATTTTACAGAGCAGGAAAGAATCATAGTTAACGCCCACATCCCATTCCTGTTGGATGCCACAGCATGTATGCCAAAGAAGGAATAGTTCTTCTCAAGGCAGCCAGGAATGCTAAATACAGACAAAAGCTGTGCAACTACAACACGGTCAGTGATGGACCACATACACCACGGTGGTCCCATTAAGATTGGAGTGGAGCTGAAAAGTTCCTATCGCCTAGTCATAGCCATTATAACACATAGTGCAATGAGTTACCTACATGTTTGTGGTGATGCTGGTATAAACAAACCTACTGCACTGCCGGTTATATAAAAGTATAGCACATACGATTATGTATAGTACAGAATAATAAAAATAACTGTTACTCGTTTATGTATTATACTGTATTTTTAATCGTGATTTTAGAGTGTACAGTTCTCCTTCTAGCTATTAAAAAAAGAAGAGTTAACTCTAAAACAGCCTCAGGCAGGTCCTTCAGGAGGTATTTCAGAAGAAAGCATTGTCATAGGAGATGACAACTCCAGGCATCTTACTGCCCCTGAAGACGCTGACATTGGTGATCCTTACCCTGTGTAGGCCTAGGCTAATGTGTGTGTTTATATCTTAGTTCTTAAAAAAAGTTTACAAAGTAAAAGTAAAAAACTTTTAAAATAGAAAAAAGTTTGAATAAGGATATAAAGAAAATATTTTGTATAGCTGTACAGTGTGTGTTTTAAGCTAAGTGTTATTGTGAAAGTGCCAAAAAGTTTTAAAAATTGGCCGGGCGCGGTGGCTCATGCCTGTAATCCCAGCACTTTGGGAGGCCGAGACGGGCGGATCACGAGGTCAGGAGATCGAGACCATCCTGGCTAACACGGTGAAACCCCGTCTCTACTAAAATCCAAAAAACTTAGCTGGGCGTGGTGGCGGGCGCCTGTAGTCCCAGCTACTCGGGAGGATGAGGCAGGAGAATGGCCTGAACCCGGGAGGTGGAGCTTGCAGTGAGCCGAGATCGCGCCACTGCACTCCAGCCTGGGTGACAGAGCGAGACTCCGTCTTAAAAAAAAAAAAAAAAAAAAAAAAAAAGGAAAGTGCCAAAAAGTTTTAAAAATTTTTAAAGTTCATAAAGCAAAAAAGTTCCATTAATCAAAGGTTTATTATTAAAAAATATAAATGTGCTGCCGCCTAAGTGTACAGTGTTCATAAAGTCTAGTGTGTAATAATGTCCTAGGACTTCACATTCACTCACCACTCACTCACTGACTCACCCAGAGCAACTTCCAGTCCTGCAAGCTCCATTCATGGTAAGTGCCCTGTGCAGGTATACTGTTTTTTACATTGTATACCACATTTTACCGTACTTTTTCTATGTTTAGATACACAAATATCATTGTGTTATACTGGCCTACAGTATTCAGTACAGTAACATGTTGTACAGGCTTGTAACCTGGGAGCAACAGGCTATGCCTGAGAGCCTAGGTGTGTAGTAGGCTGTACCATCTAGGATTGTGTAAATACACTATGATGCTGGCACAATGACGACATTGCCTCACAACACATTTCTCAGAGAGCATCTCCTCATGTAATGACGCATGACTAGTTACTGAGCACCTGGAGGTGGAGTGGTACCTGAGGAGGACTGAATGATTAAAAAGAATTGTCCAGGTGAGGGAACAGTGTATGGAAAAGTTGGGAAGAAATGACCACCTTTTGGGAAGTTGGGCATGAGAAAAGAAACCACAAGCACATCAGAATGGCCGATGTTAAAAGTCCAGGTTAGGAATGCGAGATCCTAGAACCCACCCCAGACCTACTAAGCAAGAATCACTGGCAGTGAGACACAGGGATATGCATTGTAACAGGCCGCCTATACCCCAGCCAGGTGATTTCTACACACACTAAAATATGAGAACCACTTACCAAGATAGTAAGAAAGGCCTTACATGTGTTACATCAAGTTTAGCCTAAAGCTGCCTCCTTACATATTTTAAGTTTGGCCTAAAGGTTTCTCGGTACATCATGAGCTACAAGTGGAGTACAGACCTTACCTACCCTTGTGCCAATCACCGAGTTTTGGCCCATCGAATGTAGATAACGATTGGAACCGTGTTCAAATAAAGCAAACTCTGGGCTGTAACCAATCCAGCTGTATCTGCACGTCACTTCCGTTTTCTGCACGTCACTTTCCTTTCTCTGTCCATAAATCTTCTTCCACCACATGGCTGCGCTGCAGTCTCCAAGCCTGCTCTGGCTCCAGAGACTGATTCACGAATCTTTTCATTGCTCAGTTAAACTCCTTTAAATTTAGTTCTGCTGAAGTTTTTGTTTTATCATATGTCATGCTAAGGCGTTTGCATGTTACTTTAAAGGCAATGAGAAGCTGTGGACAGATTTTAAGAGGCAAGGTAAAAATGGACTTGCATTTTAGAAAGAGCAGTCTATTGTCAGCTGCTAGCGGCTGGAAAAAAAAAAAGCAGTCTAGCACAGTACACTGCTTTAGGGCACAGCAAGAACCCTAGAGTCCCTTCAGGACTCAGGAATGCTTGCACACTCTTACTTCCTTTACCTTTTAGCCTCTTATATTCAGCAACTGAACACAAACATACCTTTTACAGGCCATAGTCTCCTACCAACATCTGGGTACTACATGAAAACCCTGTAAGAACTTTATGACATTCACCAAAATGTTTGGAAAAAACAAAGGTTACAACACCATTTATGTGTCAGCGACCAAATGCTGTTTCCAAAATATTACTGGCACTATCACCTCCCTTGCTGACAAATATTAACACTTTTCAGTTTTAGATAGAGCTGGAACAGATGGCCCTTTGAGCCCCTGTTTACTACTCTCTTTCGTGTGAAGTGATTTCCCCTCCCACTCAGGAAAGGAAAGGTGGGAGGATGTAAACTCAAAGAATTTACCCAGCTGGAGTCCTGGGTATTAGCCTGAAAGGTGATTTATTTATCCTACAGGACTCCATCACGGAGAAAGGTTTTTCTGCAAGACCCTGGCTGGGCCAATCCTTATTTATACAATGCCTGTGAGCAGCCACAGACTGCAGCCTTGACAATGCCACAAGCCAACTTTTGGGTCCGCCATACTAAGCGTTGCATAGGTCTCCTTTAACCCTCACAACAGGTTATATTATTGCCATTTCTCTGGTGAATATGGAATAGATAGATTGAGTAACTTATCCCAGGTTATACATGGAGGAGCAGGGATTCAAACCCACATCCAACTGACTCCAGAACTTACAACCAAACTAATTAATGGGATGTGTCAAGTAAATTTCTATTTTTCCTATTTTTTTGACGCTTTCTTGCACCTGAAGGAAATAAGCACATTTAATTCATAAGGCTTACAACACATTACAAACAAACTTACAACACCCCTAGAAGGTCAGAAGTTTGCTGACCACCTAGTACAGGAGTCTGCAGCAAACTTCCTCCATAAAAGGCATATAAATATTTAGGCTGTGTAAGCCACACATCTACCACTGTAGAGAAGTTTGGGGCCGCCTGACCTAGTGGAAAGGGCAATGAGTTTAGAGTTAGGGAACCTAGTTTCTAACCCTGATTCTTGCCTAAGCCAGCTGAGTGACTTTGGGCCAATCACTTCCCTTCTGTTTCTTCTGTAGAATTCTCTTTTCAATTGACTGCAAAAATAAGGTTAAAATATATTTTAACACACCAAAATGTTAGCTGCAGATTCTACATTAAATCCATAGATAATGAACCAGTGGCAGCAATACTTAAAAAGCATAAATAGAAAGTGAATTTGCATTTTAGTAGTACCTTCTATGTGTCAGGTGCTTTATAAAATACAATCTCACTTCATCCTTCATAAATGAAGAATGTCAGAAGTGAAATCACAGGTTCAAAGTCAGAGAGCAAATGGGAAGCCAGAATCTAAGCCCAGCTGGCCACTCCCTCAGAAGCTCAGTGCTGCTCTACACATCGAGGACCTGGTCTGGGTCAATGAGCCCTCGACTGATGATTCTGCAAACAGGGTGACGTACGAGTACTTTTTGGGGAGGATTTTGGAGTCAGGCCTCACTTCCCCCTCTGAAGGACTCTCCCTCTCTGTCCTCATCTGTCTTGTCCACCTCCTCTCAAAAAGATCATACTCCATTTGGTCTGAAGAACAATGTGAGAATCTGAGGTTTGTTTCCTTTGGTTCTGAGTGGAAGGACTGTGACTCATGGTTGTCCAGAATGCCAGGTCAAGGTGGTCTGAGAAAGCAGGGAGGGAGAAAAGGAGGACCAAGCACTTTCTCAAAGAAGCTGTGACTGGTCCTGCTGCCCACACCAGCACTGTGGGTCAAGTTGGTTTCATATCTCAGAACTTAGTCCTAAGGTAAAAGTCTATGTGATGAAACATAAACCTGTGAAATTACCCAAGTGCCTCTGACCTTGTCTGTCTCCTTAACCACCCACTGCAATTCAGTTTATAGGCATACGTTTAAAACTGTACCTTAGAAATGGGGTTGGGAAAGGGAAAGTGAAACCAAACAAATGGAAATCATTATCGTTGCTTCCTTTACCCCCAAAAAAGAAGAAAAGCAAAAATATTCCCCAAATACAGAAGGGTGCATGTGTGTCTCCACTGTCAAAAGCAAATTTTTTTTTTTTTTGAGAAGAAATTTCACTCTTTTTGTCTAGGCTGGAGTGCAATGGCTCAACCTCAACTCACTGCAATCTCTGCCTCCCAGGTTCAAGCAATTCTTCTACCTCAGCCTCCTGAGTAGCTGGGATTACAGGCATGTGCCACCATGCCCAGAACATTTTTGTATTTTTAGTAGAGACTAGGTTTCACCATGTTGGCCAGGCTGGTCTCAAACTTCTGATCTCAGGTGATACCCCCACCGCCTCGGCCTCCCAAAGTGCTGGGATTGCAGGCATGAGCCACTGCGCTTGGCCAAAAGCTAATTTTTTTAAAAGGCAGGACCAGGCATGGTGGCTCATACCTGTAGTCTCAGCACTTTGGGAGGCCAAGGCTGGGGGATCACGTGAGCCCACGGGCTTTAGATCAGCTTGGGGAACACAGTGAGATCCCATCTCTATGGAAAAACACTGGTTGGGCATGGTGTTATGTGCTGTAGTCCCAGCTCCTGGGGGAGGAGGGAGTAGGTGAGGGGGGCGGGGCGTTAAGGCAAGAGATCCCTTGAGCCCAGGGGGTCAAGTCTGCAGTAAGCCATGATCACACCACTCTAATCTAGCCTGCGTGACAGAGCGAGACTCTGTCTCTTTAAGAAAAAAAAAAAGAAAAAAGAAAAGCCAAACCCCGTAGCTAAGCATTCAAGGCCAGATTCTGATCAATCTGGCTGGAACACACTCACAGCAGCTCTCCCGCCTTAATCACTTAAAGTGGGCATAAACTGTGCTCCAACCACATGGCCTCCATCCTACTTCACCACACCTGAGGAGCGCAGGTCCCCTGCTGTTCCCTCTGCCTGAAGGAATGAGGGGTGATCTGCTCCCTTGCTGCCTGCTGAAATTCCACCTCATGAAGCCCAGGTCGAATGTCACCTTCTAGAAGACACACGTCAAAAACTCAAAGGAACTTTTACAGACAGATCATCAGTTTCAACTCCCTCATGTTGCCTCTGAGGAAAACAAGGCGCAAGAACGTTAAGGGACTTGCTCTAAGTCACACAGCTAGTCGGTAAAGACTTGGTCTGGAAGGAAGTCAGCAGGTGGGGTGGGCAGCAGGCAGGAGAATGTCCAGGTTGACCGCCCTGTGAGAGCTCTCTTCTCCTCTTCTCCTTGGAGCACAGGCCATTTGAACCCTCTCTAGACTCTGCCCGGCACTCCAGGTTACAGCTGTCTGTGTCCACATTTCTGATTGTCTTTTTCAGAGAGATCCAAACCATATCTTACCCATCATGTTACCTTAATACTTAGGTACCCTTGGGCCTTCAGTGAGTCCCAATAGTCATTCAACAGACAAAACACCAGCCTCCACCACTCTGGGCTTGTCTACCTCCAATAAGCCTCCACGCCTTGCCAGGGAGCCACCTAAAGTACTGCTCACTCCCCACCACTCCTCACTGAAACCCACAGACACACACCATGATCTCCACAATCTGACACGAAAGTCTCTGAACGGCCCTTCTTACCTGTGATAGTTAATTTTAGGTGTCAAGTTGACTGGATGAAGGGATAACCAGATAGAACAGGTAAAGTTTTTATTTCTGGGTATGTCTGGGAGAGTGTTTCCAGAAGAGACTGGCATTTGAATCCATGAACAGAGTAAGGAAGACCTACCCTCACCCAAAGTGTTGGGCACCATCCACTCAGCTGAGGACCCAGATAGAACAAGAAAACAAAGGAAAGTCAAATTTGCTTGTTCCCTCTTCTGGAGCTGGGAAGTCCTTTTTCTCCTTCTCTTGGACATTAGAACTCAAGGTTCTCCAGCATTCGGTCTCCAGAACTTGCACCTGCAGTCCCCCAGGTTCTCAAGTCTTCATCCTCAGACTGAGTTATACCATCAGCTTCCATGGTTTTGAGGCCTCTGGGCTTGGACTGAGCCACACTACCAGCCTCTGCAGCTCTCCAGCTTGCAGACAGCATATGGTAGGGCTTCTCAGGCTCCATAATTCTATAAGTCCATTTTCATACTGCTATGAAGAAATACCCAAGACTGGGTAATTTATCTCCATTTCTCTGGAGAACTCTAACCAAGTACCCCTCCAGCCTTGTTTCCTGACACTCCACCTGTCCAGAGCACCACAGGCTCTTCCTCACCTCTGCAACTTATCCCACTATTCCCTCTCCGGGAAGACACTTCAAGAGCTCCCTTTCCCCACATCACTTCTCCATGGCTAACCCCTACACATTCTTCATGACTCAGAATGTCTAAGAAATGACCTCCTTCAGGAAACCATTCCTGACTACCCTCTCTCCCAGGTGAGGTGCCCTCCTCTGTGTTCCCAAAGTACCCGGGCATCCCTCCTCCACCAGGTGGTTCTCAGCACACACATGCCCCACTCTCCGCACACACATGCCCCACTCTCCGCACACACATGCCCCACTCTCCGCTAGACCATAGCCTGAGGCAGGAGCTGCATTTGCTTCTCCAGCACCTAACACAATACTCAACACATTAAGTCAGACTGAAAAATTGTCACTCACTAGTTACCTTCAGATCCAACAAACATACAGTGTATCATTTCACCAAAATATTTTAAAATATGTAGACCCTATGAATATGACAGCATAATATCAGCAATACCAAGGGGACACGTCCACAGATCACAGTGAAAAGCTTTACTACACACCTAGTCTTTAAATAAAGAGCTTAAGATGCATGATGGCATTAGGAACTGCCAGGCACTCCCCACTTCAGGAGTCCCTTTAGAGAGGTGTGATGACATCAACAATATGGCAGCTGGCCATGGTGGCTCTGGGTATAAACGGACTTGGTGCATCAGGAGGGAGCACAGATCCACGAAGTACAGGGGGAGAAGAGGAGAGTGCTGACTAAGGTGGTGGCCAACAGGAGGCTGGAAAAAGGAAAATGCCTCCCCCCAGGAAGCCTCAAAAGCACCCACAGGAGTCCCCAGGTACTTATCTTTGGGAGGTGAATACAAAGTAACTTCAGGAGACTCTGCCTGAGATGCTACTGGGGCACCCAAGACTGGAGATTGGTGGGCTGTCAACAGATGGCTAGATGGAAACTCTGAGCCTCACTGAACTCACAGTATCAGATTCACACTGGATGATTAGAAACAGCAACCATGGGCAGGGAACTGAGATAAGAAGGCAAGCAGCTAGCACAGGAAGAACTGATACTAGCCTGCAGAAGCATACGTGTTACCCAGACTTGAAGGGAAGGAAGTGGGTATCCAGGTAAAGAGGGGGGACAGGAGAAAATGAGGAAAAGTTTCACTACAAAAACAGCTGTCAAAAAACAGATAGGGTTTCAAAAGAGACTCAAGATTGAACATTTCAGGAAACATTTCAGGAAAATGTCTGTCTGTTAACCTGAGCTGGAGTTGGGACTGACGGAAAAGTGATGCTGCTTCCTTCCACTAACCAGCATAACTAATTTACAAACACCCTTTCTTAACTCTGCCCAAATGCTTACCCTCATTAACAAATGGCCCACGCTCCGCAATCAGAAAATTCAGTGAGCCGTAGGGATTAGTTTCATCTGCTTGTTGTCCTTCCCCATCTTCTACCCACCTGAAAGGAGACAGGAATGAACTCTACTCCTCCTCCTTAGGCGACAGCACCCCCACCCAGCCACACAAGGAACCCAGAATTATTACTCAATGGCTCCTCCCTCACTGCACCACTGACCATCAAACTGGGGGACAGGCCACCAAGTCAAGTCCTCTTTCATGTTTTGAGAAATCCTTCAACTCTGGCCTCTTCTGTCCAGTGCCACAGCGTCTACTCTACTTCCTTACTCATCATCTTCCACACTCACTGTTGCAACAGCCTTTTGTCCTCCTGCTACCTCCACATCCTGGCTGCATCCACTTCACCAGATTTATCTTCCTAAAATGAGCAATCTTACCACAATTGCCTCGTCAAAAACCTTCCATGTGGCCGTTCGCAGTGGCTCACGCCTGTAATCCCAGCACTTTGGGAGGCCAAGGCAGGCGGATCACGCTGAGGTCAGGAGTTTGAGGGCAGCCTGGCCAACATGGCAAAACCCCGTCGCTACTAAAAATACAAAAATTAGCTGGGCGTGGTAGCGGGCGCCTGTAATCCCAGCTACTCAGGAGGCTTAGGTGGGAGAATCGGTTGAACCTGGGCCATGGGGGCAGAGGTTGCAGTGAGCTGAGATCCCACCACTTCACTCCAGCCTGGGCGAAAGAGTAAAACTCCGTCTCAAAAAAAGAAAAAAGAAAGAAAAAAAACCCTTCCAGGTTCCCATTTTTTAGGAGATACAACCCAAACTCCTTAGCGTTACACTCAGGATACAATGACTCACGATCCAACCTAGCCTTTTTGGTTTCTGCCCTTCGACACTCTCCTTCCCACTGGACCAAGTGCTCTCTTATTCCCGCCCATCTCAACTTCCCCCAAGGCCTTCCCACTGGGGGGCCCAACACAATCCCGCTTGCCCTTTGAAACCTAGTTCAAATACCATCTCTCCTTTCAAGTCTTTGCTGGCCCCTAAACACGGGAAGCCAATCATCCCTGTTTGTACCTGTTGTCTTGGTGCAATTACTGAAAGCACACATTTACTCAGAGTGCCCTGCTTTCAATGATAAATTATATGACCTTCCGACCTAAAACCTACCCTGACCCAAAGACAGAAATAGTACAGTGACTTGTGTTCAGTGTTTTGCTTGACGCTGTGCTCCTCAAGGGTAATAACTGTCTTGTTTTAGTGTGTATATCCAGCATTTAAAGACTGTTAGCACCTGACAGGGGTTCAATGAACATTGGTGGAAAGAAAGAATAAATCTCAGCTAGGAACAGTGGCGCACGCGTATAATCCCAGCACTCTGGAAGGCCCAAGAGGAGGGATCACCTGAGGTCAGGAGTTTGAGACCAGCCTGACCAACATGGAGAAACCCCATCTCTACTAAAAATAAAAAAAATTGGATGGGCATGGTGGTACATGCCTGTAATCCCAGCTACTCGGGAGGCAGAGGCAGGAGAATTGCTGGAATCCAGGAGGCAGAAACTGCAGTAAGCCGAGATCACGCCATTGCACTCCAGCCTAGATGACAAGAGCAAAACTCCATCCCCCACCATAAAAAAAAAAAAAAGTTTAAAAAGTTATGAACATTTGGCCGGGCGCAGTGGCTCATGCCTGTAATCCCAGCACTTTGGGAGGCCAAGGCGGCCAGATCACGAAGTCAAGAGATCGAGACCATCCTGGCCAACATGGGGGAACTCCATCTCTGCTAAAAATACAAAAATTAGCTGGACATGGTGGCATGCGCCTGTAATCCCAGCTACTCGGGAGGCTGAGACAGGAGAATTGCTTCAACCTGGGAGGCGGAGGTTGCAGTGAGCCGAGATCGCACCACTGCACTCCAGCCTGGGCAACAGAGTGACACTCCATCTCAAAAAAAAAAAAAAAAGCTATGAACATTTAACCTTATAACTGTATTTGCTGAGTGACTTTTAATATAACGTTAAATATAATGCATCAAATTATATATGCAAGTTACCAATTTCTATAACTACATAATAGCAATGTAATCAACTTTTCAAAAAACATTCAAAACTGTTATTTTCCAGCAAAAGTAAAACTATTGAAAAAATTATTTTCTGAAAAGTGACTTTTCCTTGTTTTCTTTGGAAACAGGGTCTGTCACCCAGGCTGGAGTGCAGTGGCATGATCAGAGCTCACTGAAGCCTCAACCTCCTGGGCTCAAGTGATCCTCCCACCTCAGCCTCCAGAATAACTTGGGACTACAGGCAGGCACCACCATGCCCAGCTAACTATTCATATTTTTATTTTTGTAGAGACAAGGTCTCACGGGCTGAAAAGTGATTTTTAGTAAACTTTTATTTCATATGAGAAAAAAAATTTTCTTTTTTCTCAGACAGAGTTTCACTCCTCTTGCCCCGGCTAGAGTATGATGGCACGATCTCAGCTCATGCAACCTCTGCCTCTTGGGTTCAAGCGATTCTCCTTCCTCAGCCTCCCAAGTAGCTGAGATTACAGGCGCCCGCCACTACACCCAGCTAATATTTTGTTATTTTTGGTAGAGACGGGGTTTCACCATGTTGGCCAGGCTGGTCTCGAACTCCTGACCTCAGGAGATACACCCGCCTCGGCCTCCCAAAGTGCTAGGATTACAGGCATGAACCACTGCGCCAGGCCTCATATGAGAAAATTTTTAACTTAATTAGCTGCTAGATATTCATTATTGGTGAGTTGAATAACCTTAATTGAATTAAATAATAAAACATAAATGATTTTCACTCAATTCTTAAATCCTTATATTTGAGGGCCAAATATAAGGAAGCCACAAGGCACCCAATAGTAGCCCATAAGTATGTGAAGGTAACCAACCAAGATGACTTCAAGATCAAGCAACTGACAAGACAGAAAGTCCTCCAATCACAGCCATCTCTATGTAATAAATTTGTTGGATTGACCTTGAATATATTCTGTACATCTTCCATGAACTCATTATCAATGTTGCTAGTGCAATACGCAAGAAAACCCAATGAGAGAAATTCAAATATTAAGAAATAAGCTTTTGCTGATTGAGCTTTAAAGGGCCACACACCATCATAATATCTAAGATGCTTGTGCTCCCCAGTAACCAGTTTTTGCCTCCAACGAGGATGCAAGTCCTAACTTCTATGCTCCCAAATTTATCATACTAGCACCTAAAAAACACAAATTTAAAAATCAGTTTACCCAAGAAAACCTCCATCCTACAGCTACCATGAGAGCTTCTCTACCATCATCATTCATTCACTGGGTACTTTTAAAGAAAAAGATTTCCATATAATTAGCCCTTCCCCCAAAAGAAACTTCCTCTCCCCCAACCTCCCCCTCATCCCCCTCCCCTCATCTCAAGAAAAGCCTAGATCTTTAGAGCTAGAACACTTAGGGCTAATCCAGCCCCCTCTTCTTCAGATAAGGAGATAAGGGAACTGAAAGAGCCCTCTGAAGTTGACAGACTTGATCAATCAAGGTCAACAGTCATGGGAAGGACCTTGTCTGTCTTGTTCACTGTTGTACCTCCAGGCTATTATAGGGCTTGGCACCTAGTCAGCTGTTTACACACATAAGTGATGAACAAAGGGAAGAACCAGGTTACCTAAAACCTAGCCTGGTACTTTTCCAACTATATCACTTTGTCCCTTTTTTTTTTTTTTTTTGAGACAGAGTCTTGTTCTGTCATCCAGGCTAGAGTGCAGTGGCCCAATCTCGGCTCACTGCAAGCTCCACCTCCCGGGTTCACGCCATTCTCCTACCTCAGCCTCCCCAGTAGCTGGGACTACAGGTGCCCGCCACCATGCCTGGCTAATTTTTTTGTATTTTTAGTAGAGACGGGGTTTTATCGTGTTAGCCAGGATGGTCTCGATCTCCTGACCTCATGATCCGCCCGCCTCGGTCTTCGAAAGTACTTTGTCCCTCTTAACTTCCCCAGAATATCAAATAATGGCCATAAAAACTATCAATATCAAATATGGCCACAGAGACTATCAGACTCTTCTTAAATACGTGAAAAGCTTCCTAGCTGAAATAAGCTATTTGCATACCCAGTAAAATTGAAGAACAGGGTCTTATGAACTCAAGGTTAGAGTTCTTCAAGCCCATTTACAGTAAGGGATATTCTACAAATAAGTCAAGGGTATCCAGTCTACAACACACTACTTCCTACTTGCTTACACTTATTAGAGCTCCTTTTTAGAGTTCTTGTACACAGGTCGTATCTTCCTAATCAGACTGAGAACCGTAAAGAGGCAAAACTATGTCTTCTTTAAGGCACCTACCAAGTTTGAGCACAAAGTAAATGCTCAATAAATGCTTGCTCAGTTTATAGCAATGGAAGTGGTACACTGTGAGGGACAAAAGTACATTTGGCATGAACAAACAATTCTATTTGTATTTTGCTCATCAACTAGGACTAGTATAGTACCTAGCATGTAACAGAAGCCTAATAATGAATGAAGAAAAATAAATGAATGATATGGCAAAAACTGAGATGTTATTAAGCAACATCTTTTCTGAAGTCTTTCATTCATTCAACAAATATTTATTTACCAAGTATCTGTGTGCTAGGTTCTCTGTTACTCTGAAACTTCCACAGAGTTTCACTCACAGAAACCTAACTTCCCTCCGCACCGGCTAATGCATCTCAACGCAACCGTTCATCTAGCAGGCAGTGCGCATAGCTGGGGTGACCATCTGTCAAAGTATGTCCGAAACAGTCCCAGTTTACACCTATTATCCCAGTGTTAATTAATAATAGCACTGCTCAACAATGCCCTGATCTAGAGAATTACATGGCCCTAAGCACAGCAAATCTTCTCCCACAAACAGATCAGGATTCAAATATTTCACTCTACAGTCTTGGGACCCTCAATGCAAGGGACAGGCTGTAAGCAAGGGTTTGGACAGCCCAGCTTGCTCTCTTGTCTCTCTGTCATGTAAAGGAGCTGTAGTTCAGTTTTTGTTTTGTTTATTTTAAGGCCCACATTTAAAGTATAGTATTCCTTGTCAGGAGATTCCTGGCATTAAAGAGATGGACGGGAATCTTAACCGCCTCCTCCAGATCATCCACTATTGCATCATTTGAAACCAAAGCCTTCTAAAGGCAGCGACTCGTACAATTCAAGTCAGGTAAGATGGCAGCAACAGCAGCTGTGAGTGCTGGCTGCTGCTGGAGCCTCGGTCTCAACTTCAAGAGCAGGGAGAGCGCTGTCTCTGGAGTTGCCAGGTGCTGAAAGGAACAGTCAATAATAAATCAACAGGTCCGGCGCGCTGGCCCCGGGGTGCTCAGGCCCGGATGCGCCACGACTGGAGGAAGTGGCTAATTACTCACAGTTGAAACCAAAGGAGGCCGGAGCCGGTTCTCAAAGCGGTTTCCCTCTGAGGACCTGCTACGGGAAATGTCCGGGCCCAGTGGAGCGAGACAGAAGAAGCACCACAGCCTGGGCTGCGGCTCCGGCCCGCCAGCCCCAGCCCCTGGCAGCCCTGCCCTGCTGTCGCGGCAGGTACCCCTCTACTCATTCTTCCTCCGGCTGCCCGCTCTTTCCATCAATCGTAAGCCTTTCGGTTCTGCCACCAGGAAACTTCCATAGAAGGTGAGATTCCCAGGTCGAGGGATGATTCCACGAACAGCCAGAGGTCTAGTGCCGGGACTTCAGGGTCAGACTAAGTAAAGCACAGGCGTCGCTGGGCCGGCTCGGAACAACTCAGAGCTGCGGGTCCTACGCTCCCGCACCCTCACGCCCATCCAAGTGCCGGCAGGAGGTGGGTCCTCCATCCCCACGACCCACTGGCCGGCGCCCCGAACCTCGGCAGTGCGTCCGCAGGGACCCTCCTAGCTCCAGCCGGGACAGACCTCCAAGGCCGGGCGCCCCCACCCGGAGCCCGCCCGCCCCAGAAAGGGGACCAAGGGGGCGGGGCCTCGGCCGTCCCAGCCGGGCTCACTCTTCTCTCCCGGACTCCTGTCCAGGGTTTCAGGGGCCGGGCCCGCAATCCCCATCGGCTCGTACCTCGTCCGCTTCCAGCTCCGCTCGGCTGCCTACGAGCGCCATGTTCCTCCTTCGGCTGCTGCCACCCAAAAACCAAGCAGGGAACTCAGAGCCGACTCCTGCTCTCGGCTCTGGGCTCAGCCCAGCGCAAGGGAGGGAGAAAGGGGACTGCCCGGCGCTCCCTCCCCGTCTCGGGCGGGGCCTGAGTGCAGCTACTCGATTTCCCCGCCCCCGGAGCCGGCAGGCCCACACCGCATCCATTTCCTCCCTGGACGCCGCGCCGCTGGCCGGGCCACTGCCCCGGCCCCCCGCAGGCTCGCCCCGCCCGCCCACGTGGGCGGAGTCACCTCCCAGATAAAGTTTCCCGGTCTGGCACGCCCTCCGGGAGGGTTTCCCAAGGGTTACCTGCCGCTTGTGCTCTGAGGTGGCTGGGCACACCTGGAAAGAAGCTAGAGAGCGCGGGGATGACGAAGCCAAGGTCAAAGCAGCGCCCCACCTGGGGTCCGTGGAAGCATCCACCTGGCCCTTGGTCCGGTTCCAGTCCTTTTTCCTCTCCAGGTGGCCACCGCATCTCGCAGATGGTGTGGCCTGAGGGCAGCCCTGGGTCACGGTCACTGGTCCCTGAGAGACTTCTGACACACCACCCGCCTGTACAGTAGGTGGAAGGACTCTGTTTGCTTCTGTGTTCAAAAAATTTAAAAAACGCGGGACAGAGATTTATACATCTTGGAACTCCTCTACCTACCCCTACCCGGACCATGTATTCTCTCCATAGCATCCTGTAGTTTGTAACTCGAAACATAGTTGTGTAATTCGTGCTTGAACTATAAAATCCATGAAGGTAGGATGCTATCTGTGCTCTTCAAGACTGTATCCCCAACACCTAGAACAGTGTCTTGCACATAGTAGGTGCTCAACATATTTGTTGGCTGAGTTTAAAAATTGAACCTTGCTTCTGACATGTAAAATAACTGGAAAATTAAAAGCTAGATCTTTAAGAATTCGGGAGAGAGAGGTCAGATTTACTTTACATACGGAAAAATGCACCAAGTTAAATGTGTAATTCAATGACAAGTGTTTACAAAACATCCCAATCATAACATAGAACATCCTGAAAAGTTTTCTGTGACCCTTTGCTGTCAACTTCCTACCTCCACTCCCTAGCCTCTGTCAGTCACTGATCCGCTATCAACATTGATTTGCCTTTTCTAGAATTTCATATAAATTTAATTAGAGCATGTGGTCTTTCATGTCTGGCTCATGAAAGGCTATTTAATAGTCATCCAGTGATAACTGTAAAAACAGCTAATAGTTATTGAGTCCTTACTATGTGCCAGGACTCTACTGAACCTCTTGCATATAGTATTTCATTTATTCTTCATAACCCCATAAAGTAGGCTGCTGTTCTCTTTCAGATGAGTAAACTGAGGCTCAGAGAGTTCAAGTAATATGCCTGAGGCCAGACAGCAGTTAAGTAAGTAGGGATGCCAGAATCTGAACCCCAGCAGTCTGACTCTAGGGCCTAACTGATAACCATTGCTTTGTACTGTACTGGCTCTAGTCACCCTCCTTCTCTTTCTTTCTGTGTCAGTAAAGCAGTTGCCTGTACAAGTCCATTACATACATTTTCAGTGAGTCACTTTGCATCCTAATACTTGCTGTACAATTTTAATGGCTTGGCATGTACTTTTATACTAGAATAATAAAATGGTTTCTACACCAGAAACATTGAAAAAATGGGTTAGATCATGTGGTGGTTGCTCAACTCTCTGAATTGTCTAAAAATCCTTCAATTGTATACTTACAATGGGTGAAACTTGTGATTATGTAAATTATATCTTAGTAAAACTGTTTTTAAAAAACTAGTTGACACAGGCTAGGTGTGGTGGCTCACACCTGTATGGGATTACAGTACTGGGAGACTGAGGAAGGAAGCTAGCTTGAATTTAGGAGTTCAAGACTAGTCTGAGCAACATAGCAACATAGCAAGACCCCATTTCTAAATAATAATACTTTTTTTTTTTTTTTTTTGAGAGACAGAGTTTCACTTTCGTCGCCCAGGCTGGAGTGCAATGGCTCGATCTTGGCTCACTGCAACCTCCGACTCCCTGGTTCCTACGAATCTGTAAATTGCTTAGAAGTAGGCACTATCTTATTCATCACTGCAGATACTCAGTAAAAAAGCTCCGGGCGCAGTGACTTATGCCTGTAATCCCAACACTTTGGGAGGCCGAGGCAAGCGGATCACGAGGTCAGGAGATCGAGACCAGCCTTACCAACATGGTGAATCCCCGTCTCTACTAAAAATACAAAAATTAGCTGGGCATGGTGGTATGTTCCTGTAATCCTAGCTACTGAGGAGACTGAGGCAAGAGAATTACTTGAACCCGGAAGGCGGAGGTTGCAGTGAGCCGAGATCGTACCATTGCACTCCAACCTGGCGAAAAGAGTGAAACTACGTCTAAAATAATAATAATACTTTTATTATTTAGAACACATGCTCTGAACACTCAGAATCAGATGAGCTAGAAGAGACATAAGAGTTTAATTCCAATACCCTTGAAAGTTTCCAGTCCTTCCCAGACCCCCCAACCCACTCCTACCTCCTCCTGTGTTTCACTTTCTGAGGTTAGAATCCTGTCCAGGTCCAGAATCTACTCTGTATTACTCATGCATGGTTCTGTTTTTCAAAGTTCATTTGTTCCTAAATTGATAGCACATCTTTTTGACATGAAGCCATCTCCTTGGTAGCTTATTCTCCCATATGCTGTTATTCTACCTTTGGAATTTCAACTCTTCAAATTCTGAAGAGATCCAAACAAACTTGGCTCGAATTAGTGACAGAATTATGTTATAATGAGAATCAAGTGTAATTTTTCAAAAATCTATACTTATAATTGAAGCTTGACTGGTGTTTTTGTTGTTGAAGTTTTGAGATATCAGGGATCAAATCTGAAGTCCTGTATGTTTTAAATTCATGGCAGGAGATGAGCAACATTCATGTTTCAATTCAAACACTGAATGAATAAATGTGTTCTGGCCACTGGAATGTCTAATCAAATTTGCTTTGCTCAGGGCAGCTGTCAACTTTGTTTGCCCATACATGTGTGATTTTATTATGAATCACAAATATAAAACACTTTTTCTTCAAAGAACAATTAGAATGGATTTATTTTTACACAGAATTCCCCCTGCGAGTTTGCTGATAATGTTATACTCTAGCAGTCAGGTGAGATTACTCAGATATTCCATATCACAAAAGTAATTAGCATAAAGATCAAGCAAGAGGGTATCTGAATCATTTCATTTTGAAGCCACACCTACCGGGAGCTGTTTGGGTTTCAAAATAAATCTAATATTGTAAACAATCTAATCTTTAGTATTAGATTATTACCTTTAGCTAATAGTTTTTTGCTGGTACTTGATTTAAATGAAAATTGAATCTTCATGATTTGCATGGTAGGAGAAGCTCAAATCCATGAAATAAGTGCTCATTGTAAATCATGTGTTTGTCAATGGCTTTGTCTCACATTCATGTCTTAGCTCTTCAAGGAAAACTTCCCCTTCTAAAACAGCCCCTCTCTCTCAGTCACACTCTACCACATCCTCCTGCTGTATGTATAGCACTGTTCACTACTTGGAACTCTCTTGTTCATTTGTTTACTGGTTTATGTGTATGTCCCTCAACAACAGCACCCCACACACACTATAATATAAGCTCCATGAGGGAAGGAACCTTGTGTTTTGTGTCTACAGCAAAAACCCCAATGCCCAACACATAATGACTACTTAATAAATGGCTATTGAGTGAATGAATGAAAGTAGAAGAAGTTCATAGTACATTAAGCATTATTGTTTAGACCTAACAGTCTATGTTTTAGCATAATCCAGTAATAATGAGGGAGATTTAAAGAATGCAAATCATGTGTAGTTTAAACTGTAAATTGTTTCCTAGGGTAATGTACCAGGCATGAGGATTATCTTTAAAGCCTCCTTGGTTTTTCAAAATTACATAAGAGCTAAGCACTTAGAGGTCCCTCAGTGACCTAAAGAGGAATAATTCACCTCCCTGGGAGAGGTTTCAATGCTAAGGAGAAAAACCTCATCATTTAGTGGAAGCTGAAATCTTCCCTTCAGAATATCCTTTTCCCAGGCACTTGGGGCTGGGTAAACATTTATTTTGACCCACTTGTTAGTTGTTTGTTAACTTTTTTGAGAGAGAGATATATATATATACACACACACACACATATATATATAAACACACACACACATCAAAATACATATTTTATATATATAATCTTTCCAATTGCCTTCCTGTTGATTTTCATATCATCTTTAAATTTGATTAATATCATTTCTTCAGACAAAGAAAGTAAAACCCAAAGAAGACAGCAACAACATGAAGAGTAACTTTGGCAATATGCAATCTCAGGGCAGAGTGTCAAAGATTTAAAAACAAGACCAAGCAGGTATGGAGGTACACCAGTAGTCCCAGCTACTCTGGAGGCTAAGGCATGAGGAGGATAACTTGAGTCCAAGAGTTTGAGTCCAGCCTGGGCAACATATCAAGACACTCATCTGAAAGGAAGAATGAAAAATTGAAAGAAAGAAAGACAGAGAGAAGGGGAGGAAGAAAGAGAGAGAAAGAGGAGATAGAGAAAAGAAAGAAGAGAGAAAGAGAGAGAGACAAAAGAAAAGCAACATCAATAAGAATAAACAGGTAATTGGCAGCTTGTTGCCACCTGCTGCTTATTCTCCCATAGCTCCATCCATAGGAGCACCTGCCTAGCTAAAAGACTACATTTCTAAGGACTTCTTTGCAATTAGGAATGGCCAGTGTAACTAAATTCTGGCCAATGAAATTCATTTGACATCCAGGAAGGCATTTGAAGGAAAATGACTCAACTAGGGCATGTGCCATTTTGCCATTATTCCAGTGAATATATGAATAATAAGAAAGCAAAACAGCCTTATTGCTGACATTAAGAAAGTTGCAGTGCTCTGATCTAACCAGCCCCAACATTCTCTTAACCCAAAGCCTAATCCAGAGCAAAGCCTTAACTCTTCAATTCTATAAAGGCTGAGAGAGGTGAGAAGGCTGTAGAAGAAAAGTTGCAAGCTAGCAGAAGTTGGTTCATGATGTTTAAGGAAAGAAGCCATCTCTAAAACATAAAAGTACAAGGTGAGGCAGTGAGTACTGATGAGGAAGCTGCAGCAAGTTATACAAAAGATCTAGCTCAGATCATTGATGAAGGTGGCTACTCTAAACAAAAGATTTTCAGTGTAGACAAAACAGCCTTCTATTGGAAGAAGATGCCATATAGAATTTTCATGGCTAGAGAGAAGTCAATGCCTGGTTTCAAAGCTTCAAAGAACAGGTTGACTCTCTCATTAGAGGCTAATGCAACTGATGACTTTAAATTGAAGCCAATGCTCATTTACCATTCAAAAAATACCAAGTCCCGGCCGGGCACAGTGGCTCATGCCTGTAATCCCAGCACTTCGGGAGGCCAAGGCAGGCAGATCATGAGGTCAAGAGATTGAGACCATCCTAGCCAACATGGTGAATTCCTGTTTCTACTAAAAATACAAAAATTAGCTGAGGGTGGTGGCACGTGCCCGTAGTCCCAGCTACTCAGGAGGCTGAGGCAGGAGAATTGCTTGAACCCGGGAGGTGGCAGTTACAGTGAGCCGAGATCGTGCCACTGCACTCCACCCTGGCAACAGACAGAGTGAGACTCCATCTCAAAAACAACAACAACAACAACAACAACAAAAAAAACCCAGGGCCCTTAGGAATTATGTTAAATCTATTCTTCCAGTGCTCTATAAATGAAAAAACAAAACTTGGATGATGGCACATCTGTTTACAGAATTGTTTACTGAATATTTTAAGATCACTGTTGAGACCTACTGCTCAGAAAAAAAAAAAAAAGATTCATTTCAAAACATTGCTCATTGACAATGCACCTAGTTACCCAAGAATTCTGATGGAGATGTACAAGGAAATTAATGTTGTTTTCATGCCCACTAACAAAAAAAATCCATTCTGCGGTCCATGAATCAAGGTGTAATTTTGACTTTCAACACTTAGTATTTAAGAAATACATTTAATAAGGCTTCAGGTGCCATATATAGTAATTCCTCTGATGGATCTGGTAAAGGTATATTGAAAACCCATAAAGGATTCACTATCCTAGATGCCATTAAGAACATTTGTGATTCATGGGAGGAGGTCAAAATATCAACATTAACAGGAGTTTAGAAGAAGTTGACTCCAGTCCTCATAGATGACTTTGAGGGGTTCAAGATTTCAGTGGAGGAAGTCACTGCAGATGTGGGAGAAATGGCAAGAGAAGTAGAATCAGAGGTGGAACCTGAAGATGTGAGTAAATTTCTACACTTTCATGATGAAAATTAAATGGATGAGGAGGTGTTTTGATTTTTTTTTTTTTTGGTTGATTTTGTTGTTTTGTTTTAGAGATAGGGTCTCAGTCACCTAGGCTGGAGTACAGCAGCATAATCATAGCTCACTACAGGCTCAAATTCCTGGGCTCTAACAATCCTCCCTTCCCAAGGTAGCTAGGACAACCAGCAAGCACCACCACCACACCCAAGTAATTTTTTTCCTGTAGAGGTGAGATCTCACTATGTTGCCCAGACCAATCTTAAACTCCTGACTTTAAGCAGTTCTCCTCTGTTTTAGTCCACTTTCACACTGCTGTAATGACACGCCAGAGACTAGGTAATTTATGAAGGAAAGAGGTTTGACTCACAGTTCTGCATGGTTGGGAAGGCCTCAGGAAACTTACAATCATGGCAGAAGGGGAAGCAAGCACATCTTACACGGCAGCAGGCAAGACAGTGAGTGTGTGTAGGAAGAGGAACAGTCAAACACTTATAAAGCCATCAGATCTTGTGAGAACTCACTCACTGTCACAAGAACAGCATGGGGAAACCTTCCTCATGATCCAGTCATGTCCCACCAGGTCCCTCCCTCAACATGTGGGGATTATGGGGATTACAATTTGAGATGAGATTTGGGTGGGGACACAGAGCCAAACCATATCATCCTTTGTCAGCCACCCAAAGCACTGGGATTACAGGTGTGAGCCACCATGCCTAACCTGGAATTGTTTCTTATGGATGAGCAAAGACAGTGTTTTCTTGAGATGAATATACTCAGTATACTTTGAAATGACATCAAAGAATTTAGAATATTACATCAACTTAGTTGATAAAGCAACAGGGTTTAGGACGATTGCCTGCCATTTTGAAAGAAGTTCTGTGAGTAAAAGGCTATCAAACAGCATGGTATGCTACAGAGAAATCTTTCTGAAAGAGTTAACTGATGCCAGGCGTGGTGGCTCACACCTGTAATCCCAGCAATTTGGGAGGCTGAGGTGAGCAGATCACATGAGGTCAGGAGTTCAAGACCAGCCTGGCCAACATGGTGAAACCCTGTCTCTACTAAAAATACAAAAAATTAGCCAGGCATGATGATGCGTGCCTGTAATCCCAATCCCAGCTACTTGGGAGACTGAGGCAGGAAAATCACTTGAACTCAGCAGGCGGAGGTTGCAATGAGCCAAGATTGTACCATTGCACTCCAGCCTGGGCAACAAGAGCAAAACTCCATCTCAAAAAAAAAAAAAAGTTAACTGGTATAGCAGATTTCATTGTTGTCTTATTTTACTAAGTTGCTGTAGCCTCCCCAGCCTTCAGCAATGACCATCCTGACTAGTCAACAGCCATCAACAACAGGGAAAGTTCTTCTACGAGCAAAAAGATTACAAGTCACTGAAGGCTCAGATGATTGTTAGCACTGTTTAACAATAAAGTATTTTTCTTTTTTTTTTTTTTTTTTTTTTTGAGACGGAGTCTTGCTCTGTCACCCAGGCTGGAGTGCTGTGGCCGGATCTCAGCTCACTGCAAGCTCCGCCTCCCGGGTTCCCGCCATTCTCCTGCCTCAGCCTCCGGAGTAGCTGGGACTACAGGTGCCCGCCACCTCGCCCGGCTAGTTTTTTTGTATTTTTTAGTAGAGACGGGGTTTCACCGTGTTCGCCAGGATGGTCTCGATCTCCTGACCTCGTGATCCGCCCGTCTCGGCCTCCCAAAGTGCTGGGATTACAGGCTTGAGCCACCGCGCCCGGCCTTAAAGTATTTTTCAATGAAGGTACATACATTTTTAAGATATAATGCTATTGCATATTTAGTAGACTACAATGTAGTATAAAATTATCTTCTATATGCGCTGGTCAATCAACAACTTTCTGCTACTTGTTTTATTGAAATATGTACTTTATTACAGTGGTCTGGAACCAAACCTGCGTTATCTCCAAGACATGCCTGTATGTACCGCCTCTATCCTGAGGAGACCTCCCCAGGTCTCTGATTCTGCTGCACCTTATTCTGGCATCTGTCTTCTCACATTGCTAGGATCTTTTATTGTCCCACAAATCCAAATATTCTCTACATGTTGGAGGATACTAGCATCTTTTTTTTTTTTTTTTTTTTTTTTTGAGACTCTCCCTCTGTCGCCCAGGCTGGAGTGCAGTGGCCGGATCTCAGCTCACTGCAAGCTCCGCCTCCCGGGTTTATACCATTCTCCTGCCTCAGCCTCCCAAGTAGCTGGGACTACAGGCGCCCACCACCTTGCCCAGCTAGTTTTTTGTATTTTTTTTAGTAGAGACAGGGTTTCACCGTGTCAGCCAGGATGGTCTCGATCTCTTGACCTCGTGATCCGCCCGTCTCAGCTTCCCAAAGTGCTGGGATTACAGGCTTGAGCCACCATGCCCGGCCATACTAGCATCTTTTAAAAATGATATTCTCATTGTATTTCCTGCATAGTTTAATAAACCAATAATTATTTTGACCATCTTCAGCAATTCTACTCTCATTGCCTCTTTCAGGCCTAGCATTTATAACACTTCTGATTGGGCACTTTGGGTTTATATTAGGCAGCTCCTAAATTCACCTACCCATAGAAAGAGTCACAGATACAAACCTCTGTAAGAGTTACACATAGTAATATTTATATTCTAAAATCATTAGCTGGGTGTGATGGCACATGCCTGTAGTCCTAGCCACCTTGGGGGCTGAGGCATGAGGCTTGCTTGAGCCTAGGATTTGAAGGGCTGCAGTGAGCTGTGGTCACATGACTGCCCTCCAGCCTGGGTGACAGAGTGAGACCCTGTCTCAAAAAAAAGAAGAAAAGAAAGAAAGAAAAAGAAAATCAGTTATAACTCAGCACTACAATGATTAGTTCTAAGTGTCTCTAAAAAAATGGTTTGCAAGCTTGAGCATACACCTGAAACTCATTAAAACACAGATTTTTGGCTCCAATCCCCAGGGTCTCCAATTAGGTCAGTCTGAGGTAGGCCCCAGTTGCTGCTGCTGCTGCTGCTGCTGCCGCTGCGTCTGCTGCCACTGCTGCTTCAACAACCACGCTTTGAGAACCACTGCTCTAAATCATGGCAAGCAATTTGCACCCTTTCAAGCATAAGCAGCCTACCTGGCTTCCAGATGTACCCACCAACTACGAGTTCAGGAGGAAAGACTAGAAAAGTACTTCTGTGTTGTGCTATGGTTTGAATGTTTGTGTCCCCTTAAATTCACACGTTGGAACCTAACGCTTGATGTGAAAGGATTAAGAAGTGGGGCCTTTGGGGAAATGATTAAGTCATAAATTATGAAGGCTCCATTCTTATGAATGAGAGTAGTGCCCTTATAAAAGAGGTTGAACCGGGCACGGTGGCTCACGCCTGTAATCCCAGCACTTTGGGAGGCCAAGGTGGGCAGATCACCTGAGGTCAGGAGTTCGAGCCCAGTATCAACATGGAGTAACCCTGTCAGTACTAAAAATACAAAATTAGCTGGGTGTGGTGGTGCATGCATGTAATCCCAGCTACTCTGGAGGTTGAGGCAGGAGAACTGCTTGAACCTGGGAGGCAGAGGTTGCAGTGAGCCGAGATCACGCCATTGCACCCCAGCCTGGGCAACAAGAGTGAAACTCCATCTCAAAAATAAAAAATAAAAAAAATTTAAAAATAAAAGGTTGAAGGGAGCTGCCTTGCCCCTTCTACCATCTGAGGACACAAAAGAAGCCATCTCTAAAGCAAATGGTGGGCCTTTACCAGACACTGAATCTGTTAGCACTTTGACCTTGGCCTTCCCAGCTTCCAGAACTGTGAGAAATAATTTCTATTATTTATAAATTACCTACTCTATGGTATTTTGTTATAGCAGCCTTCATAGACTGAGACATGTTGCTACTTACAACATATGGTCTAACCTAAATGAAAAGCTGTGACAATTTTTCCCTTGGTATTTTTCCAGCAATAAGGAAAACAATCTAAGCACTGATTTTAGGAGCAGTTTAGGGAGGGTCAGAATCTTGTAGCCTCAAGCTACATGACTCCTAAACCATAATTTCTAATTTTGTGGCTAATGTTAATCCTACAAAGGCAACCTAGTCCCCAGACAAGAAGAAGATCAGCTTTGGGAAAGGGCTGTTGTCATCTTTGTTTTAAACTATAAATTAAGTTTCTCCCAAAGTTAGTTCAACCTAAATTCCAAAGTGCTGGGATTACAGGCATAGGCCACTATGCCCAGTTAAAGTAAAACAATTTATGTGACTTTTTTTTAATGTGACTCAATAAAACCACTTTATTTTCATAAAATTTTATTTTGTCTGATTGACTGATATATATATATATATATATATATATATATTTATATATATAAAGCTTGGTTCTGACTGCCCCAAGCCACAGCCTGACTCCACACAGATAACAGACCATCAGTAATAAAGCCACATCTCCTAGTCCTTGAGACCAGGTTTCTGACCTTGAACAGTTTACTTCAATTCTTTTCATGTCGTGTGTGTGTGTGTGTGTGTGTGTGAAATATAGAATGAGGAGTTAACATACGTAACCTTCCATATCTTAAAAACTATGGTTCTCAGATTCTAGAGATTAAACTGAAGGAAGATCTTCTTGATCCACAGTTATGATGGAAACTGGGATGTGGTGACTGGAAGTAGCCAAGAAGATGATTTAACATGTTCCCAAAATGCCAGATACCTTAAGTAATTTCCCCAAAATGTCATGCTAGCTAATGTGTTGGGAAAGGAAGACTTTTTTTTTTTTTTTTTGAGACAGAGTCTCACTCTGTCGCCCAGGTTGGAGTGCAGTAGCACAACCTCTGCTCACTACAGGCTCCACCTCCCGGGCTCAAGTGATCCTCCCACCTCAGAGTCCCAAGCAGCTGGGAGGCTGTACCACTACATAGGCATGTGCCACCACAGCCTGCTAATTTTTGTATTTTTTGTAAAGATGAGATCTTGGCATGTTGATCAGGCTGGTCTCAAACTCCTGATGTAAGTGCCCAAGGGGTTCACCTTGCCCACTGCCTGGACAGAGCCAATTTATCAAGACAAGGGAACTGAGATTGAGAAAGAGTTATCCACACAGAGCCAGCTGTGTGGGAGGCCGGAGTTTTATTATTCCTCAAATCAGTCTCCCAGAGCATTCAGGGAGCAGAGTTTTTTTTTTTTTTTTTTTTTTTGAGACGGAGTCTCGCGCTGTGTCACCCAGGCTGGAGTGCAGTGGCGCGATCTCGGCTCACTGCAAGCTCCGCCTCCCAGGTTCATGCCATTCTCCTGCCTCAGCCTCCGAGTAGCTGGGACTACAGGCGCCCGCCACCACGCCCGGCTAGTTTTTTGTATTTTTAGTAGAGACGGGGTTTCACCATGTTAGCCAGGATGGTCTCGATCTCCTGACCTCGTGATCCACCCACCTCGGCCTCCCAAAGTGCTGGGATTACAGGCTTGAGCCACCGCGCCCGGCCAGGGAGCAGAGTTTTTAAGGACAACTTGGTGGGTGGGGGTAAGCCAGTAAGCTGGGAGTGCTGATTGGTCAGAAATGAAATCGTAGGGAGTCTTCAGGCTACACGGAGGCCCATAATCACATGTAATCATAGCTGTCTTCCTGCACTGAGTCAGTTTCTGGGTGGGGCCACAAGATCAGATGAGCCAGTTTATCGATCTGGGTGGTACGAGCTGATTCATCAAGTGCAAGGTCTGCAAAATATCTCAAGCACTGATCTTAGGAGCAGTTTAGGGAGGGTCAGAATCTCGTAGCCTCCAGCTGTATGACTCCTAAACCATAATTTCTAATCTTGTGGCTAATATTAGTCCTACAAAGGCAACCTAGTCCCCAGGCAAGAAGGAGGTCAGCTTTGGGAAAGGGCTGTTGTCATCTTTGTTTCAAATTATAAATTAAGTTTCTCCCAAAGTTAGTTCAACCTACTCCCAGAAATGAACAAGGACAGCTTGGAGGTTAGAAGCAAGATATGGAGTCAGCTAAGTTAGATCTCTTTCACTGTCTCAGTCATAATTTTGCAAAGGCGGTTTCAATGGGCTCAAGCAATCCACTTGCCTCCGCCTCCCAAAGCACTGGGATTACAGGCATGAGCCATGCACTTGATTGGGAAGACTTAAGGTGAAACTTATTTATCTATTTATTTTTAGATGGAGTCTTGCTCTGTCACCCAGGCTGGAGTACAGTGGTGCAATCTCAGCTCACTGCAGTTCAAGCAATTCTCCTGCCTCAGCCTCCCCAGTAGCTGGGATTACAGGCATGTGCCATGATACCTGGCTATTTTTTGTATATATACTTGAGATGGGGTTTCACCGTGTTGGCCAGGCTGATCTCGAACTCCTGACCTCAAGTGATCTGCCCACCACGGCCTCCCATAGTGCTGGGATTACAGGCATGAGCCACTGTGCCCAGTTAAAGTGAAACAATTTATGATGTTCTGTATACTTTATACCATGTACATACATTAATGTCTTTTTTAAGTTTCTGGCTAACTCGAATTTCCCTATTAGTTTCCCAGAAAGAGATATATCTGGAAACACATTTAAAACTTGGAAAGTAGACACCATGTTGATGGGCCTCACATGTAGCCTGAGAGTCTGTGATCTGGCACAGCAGTCACTGCTGGGCCCAGAAGAAGCACAGTGTCATTTCTGAATGGATGATCTGTTTTATTATTTTCTTAGCACTTTTACAACAATCCTGTGAGATAGGCAGGGTTTACATCTCACAGAAGAGGAAACTGAGGACGCAAGATGATACATGACTGCCCAAAGTCATTACTGATGAGGATAAACGTGTTAAGGCCCTTTTATGAAGGATATTTTATAAAGGATATAACCTTGATCTGGATATCATTTTTATTTTATTTTATTTTATTTTAAAGATAGGGTCTTGCTCTGCTGCCCAGGCTAGAGTGCATTGGCACAACTCTAGCTCACTCTAACCTAGAACTCCAGGCTCAAATGACCCTCCTGCCTCAGCCTCCTGAGTAACTGGGACTACTGGCATGCATCACCACACTCAGCTATTTTTTTTTTTTTTTTTTTTTTTTTGAGACAGAGTCTCGCTCTGTCGCCCAGGCTGGAGTGCAGGGGCACGAACTCGGCTAATAAAACCTCTGCCTCCTGAGCTCAAGCGATTCTCCTTCCTCAGCCTCCCAAGCAGCTGGGACTACAGGCACCCGCCACAGCACTTGGCTAATTTTTTTGTATTTTTAGTAGAGACACAGTTTCACCATATTGGCCAGGCTGGTCTTGAATTCCTGACCTTGTGTTCCACCTGCCTCAGCCTCCCAAAATGCTGGGATCACAGGCGTGAGCCACTACACCCAGCCTTTTTTTTTTTTTTTCTTTTCAGATACAGGGTCTCACTATGTTGCCCAGGCTGGTCTCAAATGCCTGTGCTCAAGTGATCCTCCCTCCTCGGCTTCCCAAAGTGCTGATATTACAGACATCAGTCATTATGCCCAGACTGGAGATTTTTTATTTTTTTTGGAGAGACTAGGAAAAATATAGATGCCCCCAAAGCTGTCTAGTACAACAGATATATCCCAGAAGCTTGTGAACTTCTCTACCACTCACCTCCCACCGTAAGATAGTTTGTTTTGTCATTATGAGGCAGTTCTTTTTTTTTTTTTTGAGACAGTTTCACTCTTACTGCCCAGGCTGGAGTGCAATGGCACGATCTCGGCTCCCTGCAACCTCCGCCTCCCAGGTTCAAGCAATTCTCCTGCCTCAGCCTCCCAAGTAGCTGGGATTACAGGCGTGCCCCACCACACTCGGCTAATTTTGTATTTTTAGTAGAGACAGGGTTTCGCCACGTTGGCCAGGCTGGTCTCAAATCCCTGACCTCAGGTGATCCACCCGCCTGGCCTCCCAAAGTGCTGGGACTATAGGCATGAGCCACCACGCCCAGCCAAGGCAGTTCTAAGATCTTTGAAGCCATAAACTTTTCGTGAACTGAAAATGTCTTTTTGTGGCACTGCTCACACACAGAGAATCTATAAAAGTCATGGATGTTGCACCGTGAAGAAACTTGAAATAATTCCAGAAAAGTTCATCAAATACCAAAGCGTTCTTTGGAAGAAAAGATAAAAAGTGTTTAGTCTGTGCAAAAAGGATAGAAAACCTATATTAAAGAGAAGAAAGATCTCAAATAAATAACTTAACATTCTGCCTTAAGGAGCTATAAAAAGAAGACTGAACTAAACCAAAGCTAGCAGAAGGAAGGAAATGATAAAGATAAGTGTAGAGAGAAATAAAATCATGAATAAAATATAAAGAAAATCAATCAAACCAAGAGTTGGTTATTTGAAAAGATCAACAAAAGTGACAAATCTCTAGTCTAAGATGAAAAAGAGAAACAACTCAAATTATTAAAATCAGAAATGAAAGTGGGAACATTACTAATGACCTCACAGAAATACAATTATAAAAGGATACTATGAACAATGGTATATCAACAAATTAGAAAATCTAGGTCAGTGTTTTGTACATAGAAAGCTACAAAACATTGCTGAAAAAAATTAAAGAAGACCTAAACAAATGGAAAGACATCCTATGTTCATGAACTGGAAGACTTAATATTAACCTAATAACAAAATTCATATGGAATTGCAAAGGGCCTTGATGGAATTGCAAAGGGTCTTGAATAGCCAAAACAAATGATATGGTTTGGCTATGTCCCCACCCAAATCTCATCTTGAATTGTAGTTCCCATAATCCCCGTTGTGGGAGGGACCAGGTGGAGATAATTGAATCCTGGGTGTAGTTTTCCCCATCCTGTTCTCATGTTAGTGAGTTAGTTCTCACAAGAGCTGATTGTTAATTTGTTTTGACATGGAGTCTCACACTTACGTCTGGGCTGGTGTGCAGTGGTGCAATCTCAGCTCACTGCAACCTCCGCCTTCTGGGTTCAAGCGATTCTCCTACCTCAGCCTCCCAAGTAGCTAGGATTATGGGATTATAGGCACCCGCCACCACACCTGGCTAGTTTTTTTTTTTTTTTTTTTTTAATTTTTATCTTTAGTAGAGACAGGGTTTCACTATGTTGGCCAGGCTGGTCTCGAACTCCTGACCTTGTGATCCGCCTGCCTTGGCCTCCCAAAGTGCTGGGATTACAGGTGTGAGCCACTGCGCCTGGTCAACCTGATTGTTTTATGAGGGGCTTCCCCCTTTGCTATGCATCAGTCTTCTTCCAGCCGCCATGTGAAGAAGGACATGTTTATTTCCCCTTCCACCATGATTGTACATTTGCTGAGACCTCCCCGGCCCTGCAAAACTGTGAGTCAATTAAACCTCTTTCCTTTATAAATTACCCAGTCTCAGGTGTGTCCTTATAGCAGCATGAGAACAGACTAATACTGTAAATTTGTACTAGGTAGTGGGGTGCTGCTGTAAAGATATCTGAAAGTGTGGAAGCAACTTTGGAACTGGGTAACAGGCAGAGGTTGGAACAGTTTGGATGGCTCAGAAGACAGGAAAATGAGGAAAAGTTTGGAACTTCCTAGAGCTTTGTTGAATGGCTTTGACTGAAATGCTGATAGTGATACAGATAATAAAGTCCACGTAGAGGTGGTCTCAGATGGAGATGAGGAACTTTTTGGGAACTGGAGTAAAAGTCACTCTTGCTATGCAAAGAGACTGGTGGCATTTTGCCCCTACCCTAGAGATCTGTGGAACTTTGAACTTGGCAGAGATAATTTAGAATATGTGGCAGAAGAAGTTTTTAAGCAGCAGAGTCCAAGAGGAAGCAGAGCATAAAAATTTGAAGAATTTGAAGCCTGACAATGCAACGGAAGAGAAAAACCCATTTTCTGGGGAGAAATTCAATCCAGCCACAGAAATTTGCATAAGCAATGAGGCGCCAAATGCTAATCACCAAGGCAATGGGAAAAATGTCTCCAGGGCATGTCAGAGCCCTTCGCAGCAGCCCTTCTCATCACAGGCCCAGAGATCAAGGAGGGAAAAATGGTCTCCTGGGTCGGGTCCAGGGCCCCCCTGCTGTGTGCCTGACTTGGTGCACTTCCAGCCATTCCAGTCATGGCTAAAAGGAGCCAAGGTACAGCTCGGGCCATGGCTTCAGAGAGTGCAAGCCCCAAGCCTTGGCAGCTTCCACATGGTGTTGGGCCTGCAGGTGCACAGAAGACAAGAATTGAGGTTTGGAAGCTTCTGCCTAAATTTCAGAGGATGTATGAAAATGCCTGAATGTCAAGAGAGAAGTTTGCTGCAAGGCTGGAGCCCTCATGGAGAACCTCTGCTAGAGCAGTCCACAAGGGAAATGGATCAGAACCCTCACACAGAGTCCCCACTGGGGCACTGGCTAGTAGAGCTGTGAGAAGAGGGCCACCATCTTCCAGAATCTGGAATGGTAGATCCACTGACAGCTTGCGCCATGAGCCTGAAAAAGCCACAGACATTCAATGCCAGCCTGTGAAAGCAGCCAGGAGGGAGGCTGTACCCTGCAAAGTTATAGGGGCAGAGTTGTCCAAGGCCATGAGCACCTACCTCTGGCATCAGTCTGCCCTGGCTGTAAGACATAGAGTAAAAGGAGATCATTTTTGGAACTTTAAGGTTTAATGACTGCCCTATTGAATTTTGGACTTGCATGGGGCTTGTAGCCCCTTTGTTTTGGCCATTTTCTCCCATTTGAAATAGGTGTATTTACCCAATGCCTGTACTCCCATTGTATCTGGGAAGTAATTAATTTGTTTTTGATATTACAGGCTCATAGGCAGAAGGGACTTTCCTTGTCTCAGATAAGACTTTTGGCTTGAACTTTTGAGTTAATGCTGGAATGACTTAAGATTTTAGGGGACTGTTGGAAAGGCACTATTGTGTTTTGAAATGTGAGGACATGAGATTTGGAAGGGGCCAGGGATGGAATGATATGATTTGGCTGTGTCCCCACTCAAATCTTATCTTGAATTATAATTCCCATAATCCCCATGTGTCATGAGTGGGACCAGGTGGAGAAAATTGAATGCTGGGGCAATTTCCCCCATCCTGTTCTCATGATAGTGAGTTCTCACAAGATCTGATGACTTATAAGGGGCCTCCCCTTTCACTGGGCACTCATTCTTCTTCTCTTTGCTGCCACCATGTGAAGATGGATGTGTTTGCTTCCCCTTCCACCATGACTGTAAGTTTCCTGAGGCCTCCCCAGCCCTGCAAAAGTGTAAGTAAATTAAACCTCTTTCCTTTATAAATTACCCAGTCTCAGGTATGTCCTTATAGCAGTGTGAGAATGGACAAATACAACAATCATGGAAAAGAAGAACAAAGTTGGAGGACTCATATTTTCTGATTTCAAAACATACTACAAAGCTGTAGTCATCAAAACACTGTGGTGTTGGCATAGAGATTGACATATAGACCAATGAAATAGAATTGAGGGTCCAATTGATTTTTGACAAGCATGCCAACACCATTTAATGGAGAAAGAATAGTCTTTTCAACAAATGGTACAGGGACAATTGGACATTTACTTCAAAAGAATGAAGTTGGACCACTAACAACAACATACATAAAAATTAACTCAAAATGGATCAAAGATCTAAAAGTAAAAGCTTAAATTATAATACCCTAGGAAGAAAACACAGGGGTATATCTTCAGGACCTTGGATTTCACAACAACTTCTTAGGTATGACACCAAAAGCACAAGCAACAAAGAAAAAATAAATTGGACCTAATCAAAATTTAAAACTGGGCATAATGGCTGACACCTATAATCCCAACACTTTGGGAGGCTGAGGCAGGATGACTGAGCAGAAGAGTTTCAGACCAGTCTGGACAATATAGTAAGATACTGTCTCTACAAAAAAATTTAAAAAATTAATTATTCATGGGCCGGACACGGTGGCTCACATCTGTAATCCCAACACTTTGGGAGGCCGAGGCGGGTAGATCACAAGGTCAGGAGATCGAGACCACCCTGGCTAACATGGTGAAATCCCGTCTCTACTAAAAAAAATACAAAAAGTAGCCAGGCATGGTGGCGGGTGCCTGTATTCCCAGCTACTCAGGAGGCTGAGGCAGGAGAATGGTGTAAACCTAGGAGATGGAGCTTGCTGTGAGCCAAGATCATGCCACTGCACTCCAGCCTGGGCGACAGAGAGAGACTCCATCTCAAAAAAAAAATAAAAAGTAATCATTCATGGTGGTAAGTGCCTATAGTCCCAGCTACTTGGGAGGAACATATGAGCCCAGGTTTTCAAGGTTACAGTGAGCTATGATTGTGCCACTGCACTCCAGGATAGGTGACAGAACAAGACCCTGTCTCAAAAAAAAAAAAAAAGTAAAGGTTTAAAACTTTAGTACATCAAAGAACACTACCTAGAAAGTGAACAGAAAGACTATCAAATGGCAAAAATAACTTCTAAGCCAGTGCAGTGGCTCACACCAATAGTCCCAGCTACTCATGAGGCTAAGTTGAGAGAATTGCTTGAGCCCCAAAGTTTGAGTCCAGCCTGGGCAATATAGTGAGATTCCTGGCTCTAAAATAAATACGATAAAATAAAAATTTAAGTTATTTACAAATCATACATCTGATAAAGGTCTAATATCTGAAATTTTTTTTTAGCTTTTACAACTGGACAACAAATAGACAACCCAATTCAAAAACAAGATAGAACATGAATAGACATTTCTCCAAAGAAGCTATACATGGCTAACAAGCACATGAAAAAGTGTTCTATGAAGTTATGTCCCTCACAACATGGATGGCACTGGAGGCTGTGGTCCTACGCAAATTAATGCAGGAACAGAAAACCAAAAACTGCATGTTCTCCCTTATAAATGTAAGCTAAACATTGAGTATACGTGGACACAAAGACAAGAACAATAGACACCAGGGCCTACTTGAGGGTGGAGGGTGGGAGGATGGTGAGGATTGAAAATCTACCTATCAGGTACTATGCTTATTACCTGGATGACTAAATAATCCGTATACAAAACACCCATGACACACAATTTACCCATTGTATTAGTCCTTTTCATGCAGCTAATAAAGACATACCAGAGACTGGGCAATTTCCAAAAGAAAGAGGTTTAACTGGACTCACACTTCCATGTGACTGGGGAGGCCTCACATTCGTGGTAGAAGGCAAGGAGGAGCAAGTCATGTCTTATGTGGATGGCAACAGGCAAACAGAGAGCTTGTGCAGAGAAACTCCCATTTTTAAAACCATCAGATCTCATAAGACCCATTCACTGTCACAAAAATAGTGTAGGAAAGACCTGCCCCCATTATTCAATCGCCTCCCACTGGGTTCCTCCCATAACACATTGGAATTGTGAGAGTTACAATTCAAGATGAGATTTGGGTGGGGACATAGCCAAACGATAATATTCTGCCCTTGGCCCCTCCCAAATCTCATGTTCTCACATTTCAAAACCAATCATGGCTTCCCAACAGTCCCCCAAAGTCTTAACTCATTTCAGCATTGACTCAAAAGTCCATAGTACAGTGTCTTATCTGAGACAAGGCAAGTCCCTTCCTCATATGAGCCTGTAAAATCAAAAGGAAGGGGCCACGTGCAGTGGCTTATACCTGTAATCTCAGCACTTTGGGAGGCCAAGGCAGGCGGATCACCTGAGGTCAGGAGTTTGAGAGCAGCCTGACCAACATGGAGAAACCCCATCCCTACTAAAACTACAAAATTAGCTGGGTGTGGTGATGCATGCCTGTAATCCCAGCTACTGGGGAGGCTGAGGCCAGAGAATCACTTGAATCCAGGAGGCGGAGGTTGCAGTGAGCCGAGATCATGCCATTGCACTCCAGCCTGGGCAACAAGGGCAAAACTCCGTCTCAAAAAAAAAAAAAATCAAAAGCAAGTTAGTTACTTCCTAGATACAATGGGGTACAGGCATTGGGTAAATACAGCCATTCCAAATGGGAGGAATTGGCCAAAACAAAGGGGCTACAAGCCCCACGCAAGTCTGAGACTTAGCGGGACACTCAAATCTTAAAGCTCCAAAATGATCTGCTTTCACTCCATGTCTCACATCCAGATCACGCTGATGCAAGAAGTAGGTTCCCATGGTCTCGGACAGCTCCATCCTGTGGGTTCGCAGGGTACAGCCCTCCTCCTGGCTGCTAAATAAAAGTTGGTAGGAAAAAGAGAGAGAAAAAAAAGAAAAGATGTTCTAGATTATTAGTCTTTAGAGAAATGCAAACTAAAGCCACAATGAGATAGCATTTCATACCCATGAGAATGGCTATAATTTTTTCTTTTTAATGAAAAATAAGTGTTGGCAATAATGTAGGGAAATTGGATTCATCATATGTTGCTGCTGGGAATGTAGAATGGTGTGGCCACTGTGGATAACACTCTGGTGGTTCTTCAGTTACTTAAACATAAAATTACGATATGACTCAGCAATTCTGCTCCTAGGTATATATCCAAAAGAACTGAAATCAGATATTCAAACAAATACTCATACAGGAATGTTAATAGCAGCACTATTCACAAAAGCCAAAAGGGGGAAAAAAACAAATATTCTTCAACAGATGATTGGATAAACAAACGTGGCATATTCATACAATGGAATCTTATTCAGCCATAAAATAAAACTGATAACATGCTACAAACATGTTTTGAATGAACTTCAAAAACATTATGTAAAGCAAAAGATCACATCTTGCATGATTTCATTTACATGAAATATCCAGAATAGGTAAATTCATAAAGGCAGAAAGAAGATTAGCAGTTGCTTGGGCTGGGGGAGAGTGCGAATGAGGAGTGACTATTTAATTAGTATAGAGTCTCTTTTGAGGGTGATGAAAATGTTTTAGAACTTTTAATAGATAAAAAGCAATGGTTACACAACATTATAAATGTACTGAATGCCTCAGAACTATATAATTTTAAATGGTTAATTTTATGTTACATTAATTTCCCCTAAATTAAAAAAAAAAGACAAACTGGACTTGCTTCTATATTTTCAGAAAGGCAACTGTCTTCTCTTCCCAGATCCAGTAACAAGATACAAGATTACATGGAACCTCGGTGCTTTCAAAACAGACCTGCGGATGGGCGCGATGGCTCACACCTGTAATCTCAGCACTTTGGGAGGCTGAGGCAGGCGCATCACCTGAGGTCGGGAGTTCGCGACCAGCCTGACCAACATGGAGAAACCCCGTCTCTACTAAAAACACAAAATTAGCCCAGCATGGTGGCACATGCCTGTAATCCCAGCTACTCGGGAGGCTGAGATAGGAGAATCGCTTGAACCCGGGAGGTGGAGCTTGCAATGAGCCGGGATGGTGCCACTGCACCCCAACCTGGGCAACAAGAGCGAAACTCCATCTCGAAAAAAAACACTTTCCTACATATATAAAAAATAACTTCATTCATTTAGCAACCACTCTGTGGAACTGATATTCAGCTCAAACCACTATTATGGATTACACTGGTGCTGAAATGCAGGGATATTTCTGACTGGCTGAGCATTTTTTTGATGCCTGTGCTATACTGGGGTTAAATACTTGACATCAGCCTGGTCACTCTGTGGCAGGCTCTGCTCTGAGCACTGAGGATACCGTAATGAACAAATCAGACAAAACTCCCAGCCCTCCTGAAGTTTACATGCCAGTGGGAGATGAGAGAAAAGAAACAATGAAAAAGTAATTGCAGCATGTTAGCTACAGATAAGTTCTAAGGAGAAAAACAAAATAGAAAAGGGAATAAGAACTGTTAGAAATGATGTTCCCAGTCATGGCAGAGGAGGTCCTATGAGACCAATCCTGCTGCTGGTAACAACTGTAAACTCTGGACCAAAAACAAAACAGGCCGGGCGCAGTGGCTCAAGCCTGTAATCCCAGCACTTTGGGAGGTGAGACGGGCAGATCACGAGGTCAGGAGATCGAGATCATCCTGGCTAACACGGTGAAACCCCGTCTCTACTAAAAAAAATACAAAAAACTAGCCGGGCTTGGTGGCGGGCGCCTGTAGTCCCAGCTACTCAGGAGGGTGAGGCAGGAGAATGGCGTAAACCCGGGAGGCGGAACTTGCAGTGAGCTGAGATCCGGCCACTGCACTCCAGCCCAGGCGACAGAGCGAGACTCCGTCTCAAAAATCAAACAAACAAACAAAAAAACCAAAAGCAACCTGACTGGAGAGAGACCAAAAAAGGCAGATTCTGAGGGGTTGGAGAGCTTTAGCCTGAGGGCAGCCCCACGTTTGCACGAAGGCATAGACCAGGTGCAGTTTATTAGTTCAAAGAATCCAAGGAGAGAGTTCAGAGAAACCATAGCAGCCGGAAAGTGAGAAGAGAAATCCAGGAAAAGGGAGAGGTAGGGAGAAGTTCCAACTTCTCTGGGTATTAGCCCTTCACTGAACCTGCCTGACGTCTGAACCGGGCACATATGCCAACTCCAAGCTGCCCAGCTAAATTAAAATAGCTGAACTAAAATTCCGCCACTCACTGCAAGGAAAACAGTGTTTACTGTTGTGTTCAGCCAAGGCAACCAACTGATTTAAAAAATAGAAATAAAAAACAATACTATTCAGAGGATCTAAAAGAATCCAACTCAAACTCTGGTGTGTTAAAAGCTGTCTTCCTAGGCCGGGAGCAGTGGCTCACACCTGTAATCCCAGCACTTTGGGAGGCCAAGGCGGGCAGATCACGAGGTCAGGAGATTAAGACCATCCTGGCTAACACGGTGAAACCCTGTCTCTACCAAAAACACAAAAAATTATCCAGCCGTGGTGGTGGGCGCCTGTAGTCCCAGCTAGTCGGGAGGCTGAGGCAGGAGAATGGCGTGAACACAGGAGGCGGAGCTTACAGTGAGCCGAGATCGCGCCACTGAACTCCAGCCTGGGCAACAGACCAAGACTCCATCTCTAAAAAAGAAAAAAAAAAAGCTATCTTCCTACCTACTGCACCTTACCTCTTTACAATCTATTTAAGTAATCTCTTTTTAAGCTTTGTTAGATGGGAATGAGAAAATTAGCACATCTTTCTGGAAAACACTCTAGCAAAAAGTAGTAAGAGTTTAACATTGTACCTTTTGATCTTATAATTGCTCTCTAGGATCTTATCTTTGAGAGATAAGCAGACAAGTATGGGAAGAGAAATGTAAAAAATGTAGAGTGGGAATATTTTCCTTTTCCTTTCTACATATCCTAGGTTCTGCCATAATGAAATAGCATTTCACAACCATGAGAATAGCAATGATTTTTAAAAATGGAAAATGAGACCGGGCATGGGTCCTCATGCCTATAATTCCAGCATTTTGGGAGGTCGAGGCAGAAGGATCACTTGAGGCCAGGAGTTTGAGAACAGCCTGGCCGACATGGTGAAACCACGTCTCTACTAAAAATACAAAATACAAAAATTAGTCAGGCATGTTGGCGCATGCCTGTAATCCAAGTTATTTGGAAGACTGAGGCAGGAGAATTGCTTGAACCTGGGAGGCGGAGGTTGCAGTGAGCCAAGATCGTGCCACTGCACTCCAGCGACAGAGTGAGGCTCCATCTCAAAAAAATAAAAATGGAAAATAAGTATTGGCAAGAATGTAAAAAAACTGGCTGGGGCCATATAAAATTAGACTGACAAAAGACAAATGAACAAGAGAAAAACAAGTTTATCAACATGTGCATTGGAATATATATATGTGAGCATTCAGTGATAAATTCTAACCAAGGGGTGGTTAGAACTTGGGCTTATATCTTAACAAAAGAGCAAAAGATTTTTATATAAGTGACCAGACAAAAGAAAAGGACTTCGGACTTCTAGGGGTGAGAAACTGTGGAAAGGTAAATACATGGGGAAAATAATGGAGGTTAAAGGGTAGTTAATAAAAGTTATTATGATTCCTCGATGCCCCCTCTGGGCTGATTAGAGCCTACAGTTGACTCCAGTGATTAACTTATTAATTCTTTTTTAGAGACAGGATCTTGCTCTTTCACCCAGTTTGGAGTGCAGTGGCACAATTGTAGTTCACTGCACCCTCGAACTCCTGGGCCTGAGTGATGCTCCCACTGCAGCCTTCCAAAGTGCTGGGATTACAGGCATGGGTCATCCTCCTCCCTCAGCCTCCAGTGATTAACTTTTTTTTTTTTTTTTTTTTTTTTTTTTTTTT